>NC_050579.1:147194598-147392098 GCF_011100635.1 Trichosurus vulpecula | reverse complement strand
TCATCTGTAGCTACACGTAGCTACACAGAAATAATCATATTCTTGATCTTGCCATCAGTAAGTCAACAACCATTTATTAAGCACTACTGTGTGTCGGTTACTGTGCTAAACTATTAAGATAATTTAAATAAGCACTGGAGATGCAATGAAAGGCAAAAGACAATCCTTGCTCTCGGGAAGCTCATAGTCTAATAGGGGAGACAACATGAAAAAAATTATGTACAAACAAGCTATACACAATCAACTGAAGGAATGATTAGAATCAAGAGAGATGGGAAAAGTATTCCTATATAAGGTGGGCTTTTATCTCGGGCTTAAAAGAAATAATAAAAGCTAAGAGACAGATGAGGAGAAAAACATTCTAGGTATGAAGATAGCTAGTAAAATGCCCAGAGTCAGGTCGATGTAGTAGTGTCTTGTGCAAGAGTAGCAAAGAGGCCAGTTTCACTGGAAAACAAAGTATGTGGGAGGTGGGAGTGGAGGGCAGGGAGCCAATTGTAAGACCAGAAAGGTGGGAGGGTTTTGAATGCAAGCAGAAGATTTTATATTTCATTCCGGAGGCAAAAGGGAGCCATGGGAGTACACTGAATAGGGAAGTGATGTGGTCAGACCTGTGTTTTAGGAAGATCAATTTATCAGATGAGTGGAGGATGGACTGGAGGAGGGAGATGTGGCCAGGAAACCAACCCATAAGCTATTGTAATAGTCCAGGTGTGAGGTGATAAGGGCCTGCACCAGGGTGGTGGCAGTGTCACAGAAGAGAAGGCAGCCATATGTAAGAGATCTTACAATGGCAAAAATCAACAGGTGTTGGCAACACTTGGGATGTAAGGGTGAAAGAGAGTGAGGAGTTGACAACAACATCTAGATTGAGAGCCTGGATGACTAGTAGGGTGGTGGAGTCCTTGACAATGACAGGGAAGTTTGGAAGGTTTTAGTAACTGTTACCAGATTTAGGTAATTAGTAATTCTGAAGATTATTAGTAACTTTGGAGAGAACTGTGTGTGTTGAATAATGAAGTCAGAAGCACAACTGTAAAGTGTTAAGAAGAGGAAAGGAAGAGGAGTCACCTCTTGTAGACAGACTTTTCGAGGAGTTTAGCCACAAAAAGGAGAGATATGGCATAATAGCCAGAGGGATGGCTGGATCACCACAAATGTACCATTTACATGTTCATGAATTTTGAAATTCCTTTATCTGATCTCTCTCGCTTGTCATTCCACTTCTCCCTTTGCCTTGCAACCACAAACCCTCTTCTCTGCCCTCACCATAATATCCAATCGCTCAATTCTTTTCCAGGTCATCGTCCCTGCACTATCTATACTTTCCCCATCTTGATCCCTGGTTAAACCAGTTCCATTCTACAATTTTCTCTTGCACTCCTAACCCCTATTCTAGTGCCAGTCTTGTTCTGCTGAGCCTCAGCCTTGGATTACTCCTTCCATCTGCTTTTTTCACTCCTACACATGTGATGCTGAGTGAAGCTGTAAAAAAAAAATCATCATGAAACAGTGTTGGCTGAGTCCACTACAAATTCATGTTACATAATCCTAACTAGGTCCTTCCTTCAGCAAGGCAACCCTTTTTATACCTACCTAATTAACTCACTCACCACAGTAGATTTTCCAGCTCCTCAGCCCTTTGGAGGGGCTGAGGCCCCTCCAAGCTGAAAACTTTGTTTGATGTTTCACTGAAAAAATTGCGAACATTTGCTCAGAGCTCTCTCTTCTCCCCGCCTCATCTCATATCACCCAGGTATCTTCTGCCACTATTTCCTACTTCATTCTGTCTCATTTGAAGAAGTGACTCTTCCCCTTGCGGAGGCTCTCCCCTCTAAATGCATGAGTGATCTCCTTCCCGTTGCTTACCTTCAGTCTCCCCCTTCTAATTGCAAACACGCCCATGTCCCCTCTAGTCTCGAAAAACTCCTATTTGTTTCTTTTGCCTCCATTAATTGCCCATAACTCTCTTCCATTTTGTGGCTAACCTCCTTTAGAAGTCTGTCTACAATAGGTGTCTCCTCTTCCTTTCCTTTTACTCTCTTCTTAACTTTCTACAATCTGGCTTCTGACCTCATTAGTCAACTAAAACTGCTCTCTCCAAAGTTGCCAGTGATCTTAATTGCCAAATCCAATGGCTTTTTCTTCACTTTTCATCAGTCTTAACCTCTCTGTAGCCTTGGACACTGATTACCCTCCTCTCCTTGGTATCCTCTTCTCTCTAAGTTTGCAGGACACTATTGCCTACTGGTTCTCCTACCAATCTTACTGCCCCTTTTCAGTCTCCTTTGCTCAGTCTTCATCCAGGTCATTACTGCTAATTGTGGGTGTCTCAAAGGTCTCTATCTGGGACCTTCTCTTCTCCCTCCATGCTATTTTCCTTGGTGATCTCATCAGCAACCATGAAATCAACTGTGATCTCTATGCTGATGATTCTCAGATCTACATATCCAGTCCTAACCCATCTCCTAACCTCCAAGCTCACATTTCCAACTGTCTATCACACATCTTGAACTGGATGTCCTATAGGCATTGTAAACTCAACATGTCCAGAACTTAACTCATCATCTTTCTCCTCCAACACTCCCCCATTCTGAAATTCCCTATTACTGTTCAGGGTATCACCGTCCTCCCAGTCACCCAGGCTCTCTCAGCCTAGGTATCATCTTCAAATCCTCACTCTTTCTCACTCTTCCATATCCAATCTGTTGCCATGGCATATTGATCTCACCTTTTCAACATCTCTCAAATATACCCCCTTCTCTCCTCTGATACTGCTACCATCCTGGCATCTTCATCACCTAAACCCATGGATTGTTGCAATAGCCTGCTGATGATTTCTTGGTCACCTCTCTCTTCCCACTCCAGTCCAATTCTATTATGTACAACTTACTATTCTTCTCAACATATGATAAAGTTATTGTGTAAATTTCTTTTTTTTCTTCCCTCCCCCCACCCTAGAGATAGCTGCCATTAGACACAAATACACACACACACACACACACACACACACACATATATGTATACATATATATATAGTATATAAAATTATCCTATACATATTTCTGCTTAACAGTTCTTTCTTTGGATACAAATAGCATCTTCCTTCATATGTCCTTTGTAGTGAATTTGGATATTTATAATAATCAAAATGACTTAGTCCCTCAAACTTGTTCTTAAAACAATATTGCTGATACTGTATACAACATTCTCTTGGTTCTGCTCATTTCACTCTTCATTATTTTATGGAAGTTTATCCATGTTTTTCTAAAAATCAATAGCTCCTCATTTCTTATAGCACAATAGTATTCCATCAGGATCATATACTACAACTTGTTTAGCCATTCCACAATTGACAGGCATCCCTGCAATTTCCACTTCTTTGCCACCACAAATTATTTGGAATAATAGGCAAAGAAGGGAGCTTATCTCACCTCCTATTCAATAAACTCCAGCAGCTCCCGTTTTCCTCCAAGATGAAATATAAAATTCACTGTTTGGCTTTCAAAGACCTTCATTACCTAGCCGCCTCCTATCTTTCCAGTCTTCTTATCCCTTAGTCACCCCCTTTATACAATGAGATTCAGTGATATTGGCCTCCTTGTAGTTCTTTGCGTGACACCCCATCTCTTGACTCTGTGCCTTTTCATCTGCTGTCTCCCATGCCTGGAATTCTCTTCCTCTACATCTGACTTTTGGTTTCCCTGGCTTTCTTTATGTCCCATCTAAAATTCTTTCTTCTACAAAAAGACTGCAAATCCTCCCTAATGCTAATGCCTTTCCTCTATTGATTATCTCCAATTTATCCTGGATGCATCTTGTTTATATGTAGTTGTTTGCATGTCATTTCTTTGCACCTGGCACACAGTAGATGAATTTCAGTCTGATACACTCTTTTCCCTAGTAAGTAATCAAACAAACAGCAAGCATTTGTTAAGCTCCTACTGTGTGTAAGGCACTGCGATTAGTGCTGGGAACACAAAGGCAAAAAAATAAAAGTTCCTGCTTCAAGGAATGTACAATCTATGGAGTATACAAGATATACATACATAAATATATAATGTATTTCCATACAAATATATACATGTATGTGTACATATATATATATATATATGCTCATATGTATATACAGAATAAATATAAGGTAGTTAGACAAGATAAGAAAGAAGGGCACAAGAAGCTGGAGAAATCAGAAAAGGTTTAGTGCATTGAAGGTGGTTCTTGAGCTCAGTCTCGAAAGAAGTAAAGGATTCCATGAGGCAGAGTTGAAGAGGGAGTGTACTTCAGGCATGGGGGATCACCAACGGAAAATTAAAAAGACAGGAAATGGAATCTGAAGAACAGAGAGAAACTGGCCTGTGAAGTACAGGAAGAGGAGTATGATAAAGGAGGAAACAGATTGGGGCCACCTTGTGAAGGGCTTTAAAAGTCAAGAAGAGTTTATATTTTGTTCTAGGGCAATAGAAAACCACTTGAGGTGATTGGGTAGGGAAGTGATGTGGTCACTTAAGAAAAATCACTTTGGCAGCTTTGCGGAAGATTATTTGGAGTGGGGAAAGACTTGAGTCAGGGAGGCCAATTAAAAGTCAGTGGCAATAGTTCAGCCAATAGGTAATGAGGGCCTGAACTAATCTGGTAGCTCTATTAGTAGTGAGAAGTGGTCGGATGCAAGGGATGTTATAGAGATAGAAAGGGTGAAATTTAACAACTGACTGATATACTATGTGAGGGAGAGTAAGAAGTCAAGGATAATGCCAAGGTTGAAAATTGGAAGGATGGTGGCCCCAGTAATAGAAATATGGAAGTCTGCAGAGGGGTAGATTTGGGAGGAAAGATCATATATTTTGTTTTGGACATATGGATTTGAGATGTCTATGGAACATCTAAGGGTACACCTACTGCTTGCATCGGAGCTAGAGATTAAACAAAAATCCTTGAATTCCCTAACTTCAAATCTAAGCATAACCATGGGACAAATGGATCATTAAAATTACTTGGAGCTGCTTTCCATACTATCCAGAATAGAGGAATTAACAGAGGGGAGGGGGAGATTGCTATTCTGGGGAGTAAATTTTTTTAACCATATCTGTTAAACATCACACAAATATACCTTTGGTATATACATATACATACATATACATATATATGTGTATGTGTGTGTGTTTCCTCAAAGTCTACAAATGCAAAACACAAAACACATTTACATTTATGAAATTCTGCAAAGTACTACAGCATTAGATATATCTATCTAAATAGAAATATATGCTTTTTAAAAACAGATTTAACTGGCTTTAGCTTTCAAAGAAATCAAAGAACCCCACCTCTGGAATCTTCCCATAGTGTTGGATAGTTCTTCCTCGAAAGATTAGGAAAATATGGACAAAAATAGCACAGCATGAGAAAGCTTTGAAGAGGTTTGTGACCTGCATTAGTGGAGGGCATGCTTAACACATCCCAGTGAAATTGTGGATAAATCCAAGTGCTGAAAATTGTTCGTTTAACTTAAGGTGAATCTGAGTGGGTCTATTGCCTTAATTTAGAGATTAAGATTTGCATGTTTAAAAGAGTATAATAATTGGATTTTTATCAGCATGAAAATGCTTTTAATTATAACAATAGTACAATCAGGCCTCATTTATCCAATATTATTGTCTTGCTTTTTCTATGCTTGCCTCTGGATTTTATTCTGTTCTTTTCTATATGTATTTTTAAATGTTTAAACAACCCTCTTTTTTCATCAATATTGCTAATCCCTCCCAACTAAAAACCAAGAGAAAGAAAACAGAAAACCTTCATAATAAATAACTATAGTCCATCAAAATGAGTCCATGTCCAAAAATATATGCCTCTTTCTGCACCTTGAATCTCTGTCAGGAAGTGGATGATATAGGTATTTTGGAGACATAGTACTAATCAGGGGAAGACAATTATTCCTAATACGGTTTCCTTGGTCTGAGTGTACTGTTGAAAAGTTGGTTATTCTCAGAAAGTTGTACTAGCGTTAGGGGAGCTACCACATTGTCTGAAGTTCAAGGATTTGAAATCTTACTTTTAGGGGCCTTTGGAATAGGGAAGAATGTTATTCAGGCCTTTATCACCTGTTGTCTGGACTATACTAATAGACTCCACTTTATCCCCTTGCTTCCAATCTCTCTCCTTTCCAATTCATCCAACACACAGCTGCCAAAGTAATTTTCCTAATTCACAAGTCTAAACATAACATTCCCCAATTAAATAAAAAAACAAAATAAATTTTAGTGGCTCTCTATTACATTTAGAATAAAATACAAATTGTGCATATTGACACTTAAGGTCCTTTATAGTCAGACTCCAACCTAACCTAGCCTTATTTCATATTATTTCCTCTTCGTGTATTCTATGTTTCGGGAAAACTGGACTCTTAGCTATTCCCACCACTCCTATCTATTACCTCCATTCATTTGCACAAGCTGTCCCTCATGGCTAGAATATACCCCTGTCTTGCCTTTGTCACTCCTTAGAATCCTTATTTTCCATCAAGACAGCTTTGTTGCCGCCTCCTCTGGGATTCCCTTGATCCCACCAGTTGTGAATGTTCTTTGCCACCTCTAATCATCATATATTATACAAATCTGTGCACATGTTACATCACCCCAGGAGAATTTAAGTTCTCTGAAGACAGAAAAAGTTTTGGTTTTGGTTTTTTGTTTTGTTTTGGTTTGGTTTTTTTTTGGGGGGGGGGTTGTCTTTATATCTCCAGCCTAGTGCTTTAGATATATGTTTAATTAATTTTTCTTAAATTGAAATTAATTGAATTGAACTCAAAGCCACTGTGCCTATCAGCTTTGAGAAAACTCCCAAGACCTACTATGTCTAACTCACTGTCCATTATGACTGAATTGAAGAAGAAATGAAAGCTGCCTTGGGAGTGGAGGGTAGCGTAGGAAAATAAGGTGGCAGTGAGCTTAATTTTGCACATAATTATAACTCAATGGACTCAAGCCTCAGGGCTTGGGAGTAACTGCTCCACTCTACTCTGTGGAATCAAGTTCATTAACACTATAACAGCTATTTTCTTCACTTGGATTCAATTCCATTCAACAAACACTTAATGAATTCTCACTGTACATGTGGCTCTGTCCTGGAGGCCTTTTTCACTTTCTTCAGGCCTTACTATTTTCCAGATGGTTGAAACTGTCTAAAGTCTAATAACCAGATAAATGAGATGTTATTATAATGCCTTATATTTGTATGCTACTTTCAAAGCATTTTTTCATAAATATCCCGTTTGAATGAGGAAAAAAAAGTGAAACCAGGTTATATATGCCTTCGCATGTGTGAACTTACAGAACTAGGAATCACATGTATGTCAGACTTTCCTGACTCATTAATAATGACAAAGAAACACTCCTCAAACTATTGGAGATGTCTGACCTTCCTAGGACATGTCTAGAAGATTAAATGAAATTGCAGGTGACGTGATACCACAGAAAGAGTGCTAGATTTGGAGACAGAATACCTGGATTTGAGTCCTGACTCTGCTACTTATTACTTCTGAGGCATTAGACAAGTCCCTTAACTTCTTTGGGCCTCTGTTTCCCAGTCTGTAAAATGAGATTTAATTAATGATCTCTAATTAGTGACCTTTTAACTCTATGTTTCTACAATACATTTTTTATTGTTAAATGGTCAAGTTCTAATTTGATATTCAAGCCTCACCCTAGGCTACCTTAGAAAGTTTACTGATTGTGACTTAGCTCCTAAGACTCAAGCAATCACATTTTCACACATACTTCTTATGTAACTGAACCCTTGGGCCAGGTCTCCACAGGAAAAACCAAATACGAAAAAAGCCATTTAGTCAGGTCCTTACAAAATGTGCTTTTTTATATATACCCATAAAATTGTCTCCATTTTCTCCTTTATATTGACAATTGAAGGTCTAAGGTGTAATGACATGATAAATTATGTTTCTGAGAGAGGTGATTTGGGATTACGTATCTACCAAGGATATTATGATGTCATTTTATAACTATTATTCTTACTCTTTGGTAAATGGTGTAAGATAATTACTAAAAGTAGACAGAAGAAAACAACATAAATGCCCTGCAACAGATGAAGTTGTCTATATAAGGTGTCATTAAATAATTTGACTAGCAATTTTCCAAAATTACCATGTAGGTTTTGGGAAAATGATATAAATCAGCAGGCCTAAACTTTCTTCTTATATCTAATCATTTATGGTTTAAGATTTACTTTTAAATTACTCAGGCCATGTTCCAAGCTTTTATTAAATTCGGTGCATTAAAAAACAAAAACTGATTGAATTTTGGGAAAGCAAGTATAACTCCTTGAGAGCTGCTGTTGTTCATTCATTCAGCCATGTTCAACTCTTCCTAACCCCATGGACCATAGGATGCCAGGCCCTTCTACACTCCACTATCTTCTGAAGTCTCCCCGAGCTTATGTCCATTGCTTCCATGACATTATCCATCCGTCTAATCCTCTGCCATCCTCTTTTCCTTTTGCCTTCAGCCTTCCCCAACGTCAGGGTCTTCTCACTATGTGGCCAAAGTATTCAATGTCTGTCCTTCCAGTGAATAGTCTGAATTAATTTCTCTAAGTATTTACTGATTTGACCTCCTTGCTGTCCAAGGGATTTTCAAAAGTCTTCTCCGGCACCGCAATTTGAGGTCCTCGATTCTGTCGTGCTCAGCTTTCCTTACTGTCCAACTCTCACAACCATATATTGCTGCTGGAAAATCCCTAGCTTTAACTACATGGACCTTTATCAGCAAAGTGACGGCTTTTTAGTATGCTGTCCACACTTGCCCAGGAGCAATCCCTTGAGAGTAGAGATGGTTTCATTCTTTATATTTGTATTCCTAGTGCCTTGCATAGTGCCTGGACCACTTTAGGTAATTATTAAATGCGTGTTGAGTGAGAAAGGAAATAGCAGTGATGCAATAGACAAAGCACTGGCTCTAGAGTCAGAGGAATTGGGTTCAAATTTCACCTTTGATAATAACTATCTATATGAGCTTAGGTACATCACTTTATTTCCCTAGGCCTAATTTTCCTCATCTGTAAATCAAGGAATTGGACTTGATAGTCTCTGAGATCTGTTCTAACTCTAGATCTTTGGACATATGGTCCTATAAATACATGCAGCCCACTGAAACCCGTACCAATCACAGAGGTTCCTCTTCAACTTTGATTTCCATGTAAAATGAGACTTCCATACCCATCCCCCTTCACCTACTCAAAAATATCTAATGAGCATACTACTAGCATCTCTCAAATAACAGTTTTGGGAAAGTTCCTTGTGGCACAGTGGGCAAAGTTTGTTATTTTCCATCTATTCATATGGGACGAAGCTCAGGCTTGTTGTAAGATGACTTGCATGCTTATCAGCAAAAGAGTCATTCATTCTGCTCCAGACCTACTTCATGAACACTCACCGAGTTGGATCACAGAATCACAGGATATATAGCTTGAAGGGAACTCACAGGTCCCATTTCATCCAATTCCCTCATTTTACACATGGGAAAGCTGAGGACCAAAGTGACATTTCCATGGTCACATAAGTACTAAATGGCATAGCTGTAATTTGAATCTTTAGTGGCTTTGTGCCATCAGGTTTTCCTTAGAAACATTAAGTGCCAAGGAGCAGTTAGGTGGCATAGTAGAGCACTGGCCCTAGAGTCAGGAGTACCTGAGTTCCAGTCCAGCTTCAGATACTTTCTAGTTGTATGGTCCTAGGCAAGTTACTTAACTCTGATTGCCTACAACAAAAGCAAACAAACAAAAGAAACTTAAATTCCAGCAATAGTCTGTGTTGCTACCCAAACAATGACTTGTGTCTGTGTTTGAAACCTTTTTCAAATATGGATATACCCAATAGAATTAGCAATCAGTTATACCCAACAGAGTATTTAGAGGGAACTATTAAACATGTGACAAATGTAAATAAAAATGCTGGGTTTGGGGCAGACAATTATTGCCTCTAGGCCTGTAATCCCATGGTTCTAGGTGAGAATTACACAGTCTCAAGATTGTTTGGTATAGGTGAGGGGTTCTTAGTCTATGTTTCATGGGCCCTTTTGCCAGTCTGGCAAAGCCTATGGACCCTTTTTCAGAATAATTTTTTAAACACATAACATAACATACACAGGATAAAGGGAATCAATTGTATTGAAATAGAGTTATCAAAATGTTTTTTAAAACAAGTTCACAAACCCCAGGCTGAGAGCTCTTAATTTAGATCATGAGGCATTAAGCATCATAAACAAAGCAGTGGTTTAATTAGGAGACCTGTTGATTTTTAGAGCAGGTTCCCCCAGAATGACACTCACTTTCTAGGTATACATTTGCAGGCAAAGTGGGAAGCATATACAATCCAGAAATCTACTTAATGTAGGTGAAACGCACATTTTTCTGTCTTGTTATATAGCCAGTTTTGCTTTGTTAAGACTTGCTGCAGTATGGTACCATGGAAAGGGCACAGGATTTGGCATCAGAGGACCGGAGTTCAAATCCTCACTCTGCCTGTGACCTTTGTCAAATCATTCACCTTGCTGCATTTCAACTTCCCCATCTCTAAAATAGAAAGGTTAGATTCCATGACCTCTAAGATACCTTCCTGATTTCAGTCTATGATCTACTGGCTCCACTTTCTCTTCTTTCACTTTTCTATCATTTACAATCTTGCTTCTGACCTAACCATTCAACTGAAACTACTCTCTTCAAAGTTAACCAATGATCTTTTAATTGCCAGATCTGATGGTCTTTTCTCAGTCCTCAACCTTATTTACCTATATGCTGCATTTGAATACCCTCCAAGAGATCCTCAGTGGGTTAGACTCCTACCTGACTGCTCCTTCTCAGTCTCCTTTGCTGGCTCATCTCACACCCCTTAACTAACGGT
This sequence comes from Trichosurus vulpecula, assembly GCF_011100635.1. Taxonomy (NCBI): domain Eukaryota; kingdom Metazoa; phylum Chordata; class Mammalia; order Diprotodontia; family Phalangeridae; genus Trichosurus; species Trichosurus vulpecula. Next base: position 147,381,192 of record NC_050579.1, on the reverse strand, counting down.
GTTCCTTGAGATTCAATCCTGGACCTTCTTTACCTCTCCCTTTATATGTTCCCTCTAAGTAACCGCATCAGCTCCCATAATGATCATCTATCTCCATGCAGATAATTCACAGATCTATATATCTGGCTCACCTCTCCCTTTGATTTTAATCCCAGATCACTTATTGACTATTGAGCATTTCATAATGGATGTCCTGGAAATGTCTTAAACTCAACATGTTTAAAACTGAACCCACTATTTTCTTCCTAAACTCTACCCTCCTCTAAATGTCTTTATATTGAATGCACCATCATACTTACTTGGTATTATCCCCAATGCCTCATCTTACTTGTTATTTATCTCTAATCATTTATCAAATCTCATCATTTCTACTTCTACAATATCTCTTGCGTCTGACCCTTTCTTTGCACTCATGCAGTTAGCACATTAGTTCAGATATTCATCACTTCTCACCTGGATTATTTCAACAGCCTCCTGATTAGTGTCCCTGACTTGAGTCTCTTAGTATTCTGCAGATGGCTGCCAAAGCAATTTTTCTCAAACGTAGATCTGACCATTTCACACCCTGCATTTCAGTAAGCTCCAGTGATTCCTTTTTGCCTTTAGTATAGAATATAAACATCTCAGTTTAGTATTTAAAGCCCCTCTCAATGCGCCCCAGCCTATTTCTTCCAGCCTTATTGTATGTTACTCCCCTCTAACAATTCTGTAATACAGCTCAACTGGCCATCTCTCATGCTTTGAATGCCTTCCCTCTGTGTCTCTGATTCATGGAGTCCCTTCTTTTCAGATGCAGTTCAGACACCATCTTGTGCATGAAGCTTTGCCTGATGCCCCTAACTGGAGGTGTTCTCCTTAGCAAAGTACCTTTTATTTAATTAACACAAATATATGTATGTATATATTCATTTTATATTTATGCTGTATATATTTTTACATATACTTCTCAGTAAAAAAACATTTATTAAGAGCCTACCATGTACCAGATACTGTGTTAACCACTGGGGATACAAAGAAAGGCAAAACATAGAAGGTCTGCTCCCAAGGAGCTCAGAGTCTAATGGGAGAGACAACACACCAATAACTCTGCATGAACAAGCTATACACAAGATAAATAAGAAATCAACGGAGAGAAGGCACTAGAATTAAGAGGGACTGAGAAAGGCTTCTTGTAGAAGAGGAGATTTTGCCTGAAATTTGAAGGAAGCCAGGGAAGCCAAGATATGGAGATGAGGAAGGCGAGCATTCCATACATGAAAGACAGTCAGGGAAAATGCCCAGAGTTGAGACATAGTGTGTCTTGTTAGAGTAACAGGAAGGCCAGGGTCACTGAAACAAAGAGTACATGGGAAAGGGAGGAAGAAGGCATAACATGAAAGAAGACTGGAAAGGTGGTAGGTAGGTGGGGAGGTTAGATTGTGAAGGTATTTGAACACAAAACAGAAGGTTTTATATTTGATCTTGCAGAAGATAGGGAGCCACTAGAGTTTACTGAGTTCATTGACATGGTCGGACCTGTGCTTTAGAAAAATCATTTTGGTGGTTGAATGGAGGATGGACTGGAGCAAGGAGAGGCTTATGATAGAGAGACCAACCAGCAAGCTATCAAAATAGTCTACGCATAAGGAGATGAGGGCCTAAAGCAGGGTGGTAGTAGTATCAGAAGAGAGAAGGGGGTATATTCAAGAGATACTAAAAAGGTAAAATCTTGGAAACAGATTGAACATGGTAGGTGAGAGAGTAAGGAGTTGAGGATGACACCTAGGTTTCGAGCTTAAAAGACTGAGAGGATGGTGGTGCTTTTAACAGAAACAGGGAAGTTTGGAAGGGGGGAGACTTGGGGGAAATATACTGAGTTTGATTTTAGACTGATTGAGTTTAAAATGTCTACAGAAGATCCAGTTTGAGAAATCCATTATATCTAATAGGCAACCGGAGGTCAGGAGAGACATTAGGACTAGATAGACAGATTAGAGAACCATAAGCATAGAGATGATAATTGAATTAGTGGGAGCTGGTGAAACCACCAAATGGAATAGTCTAGAAGAGAGGAGGGTCCAAGACAGATGGGGAAGGGAGAAGGATGGGGAAACACTTGCAATTAGCAGGAATGTCCTGGATGAAGATCCAGTAAAGGAATGATTGGATATGCAAGAGAACCAGGAGAAAGTAGTGTCCCAAAAACCAAGAGAAAAGAGACTATCAAGAAGGAGGGTGATCTATGGTGTCAAAGGCTGTAGACAGGTCAAGAAGGATGAAGATTAGGAAAAGACCATTGGATTTGGCAAATAAGAGATCACTGATAACTTTGGAGAGAGAAGCTTCAGTTGAGTAATGAGATCAGAAGTCAGATTGTAGAGAGTTATTTGTTCTTCATTCTCAAAGAGGACCAATGACATAGGGAAAGTGATGTCTTTTGACTTGAAAGTGAATTGAACTGAAGTGAAGCAGGGCTGTGCAAAGTCACCAGACTCACTCTAGCCTTCTGGGTCCAATGGCAAAATATAGATCAGGAGAGTTAAGAAGAATGTGAAAAGAGGAAATGGAGGTATCTATTATAGATGATCTTAAGCAGCTTAGCCACAAAAGGGAAGAGAGATATGGGGCAATAGTGGGGATGAAAGGATCAAGTGAGGGCTTTTTGAGAATGGAAGAGACATGAGCATGTCTTTAGGCAGTAGAGAAACAACCAATAGAAGGGCAGAGAATGAAGACAGGATAGAAAGGGCAGGCTGTTGTAGGAGAGAGGATAGAATGTGATCACTTGTGTGTGGAGGGATTGGCTTTAGTAAGGAGTTGGGTCGCTTCATAGGAGATAGGAGTGAAGGAGGAGATAGTAGTAAAAGTGGTCTCAGTGATAGCAGATGGGGAAGAGGAGAAAAGGGGGTACTCAAGGTGAATGGCTTCAATTTTTTCAGTAAAATAAGAAGCAAAGTTCTCATCTGAGAGAATGGGGGAGGGTACTTTCAGGAAGGATAAAAAGGTTTGGAAAAGCCACATTAGTGAGCAGGTAATAAGTTAATTATAGATATGAAAGGATTGCCTTAACATCAGCTAGGGCACAGTTGAGGTTATTTAACATAAATTTCTGTCAGATTTAGTTAGGATGATTGTGTGATTCTCTCTACCTTCAGCAAACGTATAGGAGTGAAAGAGTGGATAGTAGGCGTGATCCCAGGCTGAGACTTGGCAGGCCACAAATGATATTTCAAAAAAGGACAAAGGACTCAAGAGAAGAGGATAGTGTAGAGGACTGTTTCACCAAGGGGTCAGGACAAAGAAAAGGGGAAAGTGTAGCTAATGTAGGGGCAATGGCCTAGGAGAGAACTGACTAGTAGAGGGATTTGAGTTCACAGTGTGGACAAAGAGGAGGGTTTGATATTGGAAGTCAGTGGGAGAGGTGGAATGCCAATAGATTACGCTCAAATAAAAGAATTTCAGAGCTCATAAACATGGAAGTGGGGTATTTGTGGATGATGGCAAGATCCTGGGCATGACCACCTTTGTAGGTGGTTGAGGTGGCATGAAGGAGTAGGTCATTGGATATGAGTAAGTTAAGGAACCGGGAGATTAGGGTGTTTTGGGGAGTATAAATTTGTAGTCCCTTAGTACGAGAGCAGGAGTTGGACAGTAGAGAAAGACTGTGATCCACACGCTGAATTCATTTAAAAAGAGGGGGAGGGGTCCCGTAGGTTGGTAGACAACTACCAGGATTTTGAATAGGTGGCAGATATGGATTACATGAACCTCAAAGGAGGAAAGGATACTAAGAGATGATGATGGAGGGAAAACCTGGAAGTGTCAATGAGAAGATAGTATTCCAGCTCCCTCAACCTGACCAGTGAGTTGGGGAAAATGAGTGAAAGTGCAACCATTGCTAGAAAGGGCATCCAGAGGAGCTGTGTCATCAGGGGGAAGCCAGGATTCAGTGGGAGCCAAAAGATGGAAGGAGTATGAATGGAAAAGATCTAAGATGAAAACAAGTCTGTTGCAGATGTAGCAGGCATTCCAGAGGGTACCACTGAATGACAACTCATCAGATATATTGTAGAGTTTCATGTTCAGGAATACGTTTAACTAGATGACCTGTGTGATCCATTCTAACTCTGAGACATTCTTCAAAAGGAGTCAAATTTTCTACCCTCTACTTTTTTAACAAATAGTATAGGTCCCTTTAAGGGAGATAGAAGGTTTAATAAACAGGAATAAATTATTGTAGCTCTGTGGCCATAGATCCAGAAAGTGAATACAAGTAAACTGCTAAAATCTGAGAGGACTGAACCAGTTCTCTGATGCAATTGCATGACCAGTGAAGTAGAAAGATATCCATCTGCAATTGTTAAGATATTTTCAGCAAAGTTGGCTTGGCTTTCTTCCCAGTAGTGGCATTGACCATCTCCTTAGGTGATGGTTGCTGACAGTGCCATCTGCAGAAGCTAAGACTGAAGCAGATAGCCTGTGAGTTTTCATTAATTTTTCATGCTGAACCCACCATTTAATTTCCAGAACAATGGAGAAAAATAAAGTACCAGATTAAATCAAAGGCTAACATTTCTTGGTAATTCCCAATGGTTCCTCATTTCTAGGGCTAAGTAGACTAAAGGAAGGAATTCTGTCCAAAGCTCTGCTGCTTTTTTCTCCATTTAAGCTCAGGTCCTTGTGAACAAAGAGAACAGAAAACACTCACAGAACCCACGAGACTTACTAGACTTTTCCCTCACAATGCACCAAGGTAAAGACACTTTAACTGCATCCATTGTTTTCTCGGCTCTGCTTGGTTCACTCTGCATCATCAGTTCATGTGCCTTGCCATGCTTATCTAAAATTAGCAAATTTGTCATTACTTACAGCATAGTAATATTCCATTATATTCATATACCTCAATTTATTTATCCATTCCCCAATAAAAGGACATCTATTTTGTTTCAAATTCTTTGCTACCACAAAAAAATAGTGCAATAAATATTTTGGTGCATATAGAAAATTTCTTCTTAACAAAGACTTCCTTGGAGTGTATGGCCAGTAAAGGATCTCTGGATTAAAGGGTACAGACATTTTAGTAATTTTATTTGCGTAATTTCAAAATGTTTGTACTGAGTCACAGCTCCAACAGAAATGCATAGGTTCAGGCGTAGATTTGAATCATAGACTTGGAGTTTGATGAGATTTAAGAGATCTAGTGTCACACCCAGTCAAATTATGAGTCCTGTCTATGACATTCTCAGTAAGTAGTCATTCAGTTTCCACTAATCCCTCCTCCATGTGAGGAGCTTCAAATATTGGAAGGCAGCTATATGAGGCAGAGTTCTTCTGATTAAGGCAACGGAGCACTTGGAGTGTTCGCCTAGAAGCAGTTAAATAATTCCCACATTTTCTATGTGAGAGACTCTTGTCTCTGGTGGCTCTCAAACCCCTGTCTAAACTCTGTGAGGAAGTCTTACTTGTCATGAACCTTCCAGGAGAACTGGAATACTAGTGTAACTGAGATAAGATACAGTTCTCAAGTAGCAACATTGGGAAACCACAGGGGGCTCAGCTTTCTACAGTATTCCTGTAGCTTTAGGAGGGTAGGACTCACCTTCCTATTACCACAGGGCCACAAGAAGCTAGAGATTTCATTAGGTCTGAGAATTCCTAGCCTAGCACCTAAAGTGTCTGTTAAACCATCTCTACTTCTTGGGAATCCCCTCACCATTGAATAATTGCTCACCAGGAGGCCCACATCTACCTTCCAGGACATGCACCTATGGGGAGTTGTTCATTAACTTGAACTTCAGGCCTGCAAGGACATCAATTATGTCATCCTTTCCCGTCTCCCATCAAATCTTTTCTTTTCCAGGTCAAACAATTCCACTTATTTTAACTAGTCCTTGTATGGAATAATTTTTGACCAAGCTTCTTTTATCATTTGGCTGTGCCATCTTTTCTAGAAAGATAGAAGAGCTCAGAGAGGAATGGTAATGCACTGGGGACTGGAATCCAAGGCACTGATTTCCTTACAAAGGCAAAAAAAAATAAAAACTCTTGGCATAAACAGAAACCGTCATCGTTTTAAAAAAAAAAGTTGCAATGAGCAACTGGAACTCACAGGTCATCTAATCTCTTATGAAGAGGAAATGCTTCATTCCACTGCGTAATATTTTGATACTTACCTAAATTTTGCTTACCAGACGGAGTGGCACTTCTAGTGATTTTTAGCTAGGGTACATTGGAAGATTTCTTGGGCAGTCCTATGGAAGATGGTTTGGAGGATAGATTTCAGGCAAGATGACTAGTTAATAGGCTATTAGAATAGTTTAAGAGGAAAAGAAATGAAGACCCAAACTGGATTTCAGAATGCAGAGGTGGGAAGTATTGTAGAGGCAAAATAGCAGGTTTTGCAATTTTTTGGAAGTAAGGGTTGAGAGAGAGGGAAAAATCAGAGTCCGAGGTGATGAATCCAGGATCCCGCACAGATGTTGGTGATCTTAACATAAAAAAAAGATGTTAAAGGTGGAGTGAGGAGATGAGAGCTTTAGAGGGGAAAATGATTTAGATATACTGAGTTCGAAATGTTAGGGGGCCATTCAAGGTTTTCATCCGAAAATGTAGAAGTAGAGAACTCTAGGCCAGAGACTAGGGCTAGAGACAAAGATCTAGGAGTTACGAAGTAATAGCTTAAGTCATAAGAATGAATTAAATCATTAAGAGATGGATTGGGGAGAAAAGATAAGGAGGTGGGTCTATGAGAAGACCTTGAGGAACATCCACATTTAAGATGTAAGAGAAATATGAGGTTGAGGAGTTAGCAAAAAGAGAATGGTAGGAGAACCAAGACAGCAATGAAAAACTGTGGGAGAAGAGGAGAGAATTACCTTTGGCAGCACCTTAGTTATTAAATAATACCTTAACAGGGTCAACCAGCTGGGAACAAAGACTTGCAAGAATGGAATGTTGTGTAGGGGGAAGGGCTGATTAGGAAAGGGGAGAAAGTGCTGATAATAACCTTAGTCTACTGCACAATTTGGCTTAGGGCCCGCCCTATCAGGCTAGTTTTAAAGCTATTCTATGTTTGATGAAGCAGCGTGGCACAGCACCACGTATAATGGAGTTGGCATCTGAGGTCCTCAGGCCAAATCCAATGCCTGCTACTTAAGTACCAGTGTGAGTTTGGCAATTCACTTAACTTCTCTTGGCCTCAGTTCATTATCTGTAAAATGAGAGGGATAGGTAGCCCATAAGGTCCCTGTCAGCCCTGAATCTATGATCATATGAATTAAAGAAACATTTATTTAACATTTATCTATGTGTATGAAGGGCTATTCTGGAGCCAGTGAATCTAAGAGCCAACTGTTAAATTTTCATTGTGAACACTGACCCCTCAGACATAAGCAAATGCTATAAATTGGGGCTTAATTTATTATTTCATTGATGGTCTAACTCTAGAATTAAGAAAGTGAAGAGAAAATGTTAACAGTGAAGAGTAAACTCAGAAGTATGTCCTGTTACATTTTTTTCTTTTTCTGGAGATCTAATTATTAAACATTTACCAGTACACTCCTGTGTATAAGGATAATGGGGGCCTAGAGCATATACATGCACCAGCCTCCTTAGACAGGCTCTCTTCACTGGGAGGATACTGTGGGGCAGATGGTATCTCTCCATGTAGGGAGTTCAAGGGAGTTGATTCAGGGAGAATCAAGAGGACACTGAGACAACTATCTTAGAACAACAGCAATGACACAATGACTTGAGCATGGGTGGATGACATCAACAAATACTTATTTAATACTCACTTTGCTAAGTTGAGAAAAACATAAAATTCAGATAAAATATGATTTCTGTCTTGATGGAGTTTGCACCCAGTCATCTACTGTCAAAGGACTTCCCATGAATTAAATAAGCATAACAACTAAAAAGAGTGAATGAGGGATACCCCTGTAGTGGATAATCAACAAGGCCCCCATCAGGAAGACTTGGACTCAAATCATACCTCTGACAAACCATTGGAATTTTAATGCAGCTACTTGACTATACCTTAAACCCAAATTACTCTGGCTCTCACTAATTGGCCAATAATGGGGACCAATCCAAGCCTTCATTGTTTGGGTTTTGTTGGCTCAGAGTGAGTGCTTCTGTTCTGGCCAGAAACCCTGAGGGTCTTCCCCTTCTAGATTGATTTTTTTTATTAGACCTTCTTTTGCTTTATTTCTTTTCTAGCCTTAATCACTGAATGGGTGTTTCCTCAGACAAATTGAACCCCAGGAAAGATCTTAATGTAAAAAGGCCAAGGTCTCCCTCTGCATCTGGGACCATCTCCAGTTGTCCTGATCTATGTCTTGCCGCTGGAACTACTTGGCTCCAGAGGAGAGAACACAGCCTTAAATCCAATTCACTTTCGAGTCAAGACATCACCTTCCTGATGTCATTGGTCCTCTTTGAGAATGGAGGACAAACAACAGCAACTGGTTGTGTCATTCTGGGCAAGTCAACAACTTCTCAGGGATCCAGGCAATTCACTAAGAAAATAAATAGCAGACAGGTCGCTAGTCTACAATGGTAGAGGTGCTTTCCTATGTTGATTAAATAACAATTCTAGACAAAAAAACAAAACAACATAGAACTAAAATAAGAGTGTTTGAAAAGTGTGTATTTCAAGGGCCTGATTCTACTAGCCTTGTTCAGGGAGAAGTTCCATTGACTAGGAGGACTGCTGCTTGAATAAGAATGCCATAATTAAACCCCTTTGAGGGCTCTTCACTTGAAAACAGCTTCTCCACCAAGAAAGGATTCCCAATCCTCTCAGTTTCGAGGTTTGTTCATTCTTTGTGTTTTGCGACTTCTCCATCAGTCTATGGGTCATGATTTTTTTCAATCATAAAATGCAATTGTTAACACCTGAAAAGGACTAGGAAATACACTTTATGTAAAAGTAGAGTCAGTTTGTTCCCAAACAAGCTGAAATGCTCATTGGTATATCTGGCTAAATGCAGGCCTTTCTTTGAAACAAGAATGAAGTTAGAAATAATATGCCTTAGAAAGGAAAAGTGGATGAAGTGGTTCTTGGAGGAGGAACAGTTTATTCATCTTCAATTACCACCAGCGCTTTAAAAAAAATTGTCATGAACTTAAGTTACTTTTCAGGAGAGAAATGAATGTTAAATTCTATTTTCATTGCTTCAAATCCCCTTCTGAGAATGTATTCTGACCTAACTGCAATCAGTGTCAACATCAAATTCCATGTTCTACCTGTTTACTTAGCTCTATTTCACGTGCACATTTCTATGTATTGATATAGCCTTTTTACTATATACCTCAGACACTGCTGTATGACCCTGGGCAAGTCACTTCACCCTGTTTGCCTCGGTTTCCTTATCTGTAAAATGAGCTGGAGAAAGAAATGGCAAACTGCCCAAGTATCTTTGTCAAGACAACTCTAAATGAGTTCACAAAGAGTCAGACATGACTGAAAAGGCTGAACAACAACATGTACTTTTCATTTTAAGTAGCTATGTAATATTCCATCATGTTGATATGCCACTTGGCACAGCCTGCGTTGAGTTGTTTTCAATTAATCACTATTAAAAATAGTACAGCTGTGAACTTGTTCAATTTAAATGTGTGTGTGTGTGTGTGTGTGTGTGTGTGTGTGTGTGTGTGTGTGTGTGTTGAGATCCCATTAGGTGCAAGGCAGAGAACAAAAACCAGTAAGACAGGGAAATCCATAATACAAACATCAGCCTCCTTCCACATTCAGCTTACAACATAAAAGAATGAGCTTCTTTTGCAAATTTATTCATGCCTATGAAAATAACACAAGATTCATATACAATGGAATATGTAAATTTGGGATCAGCAGCAACAGAACAGGTAAGAGTTTAGAAATTAGATACATTGGGGACAGGCAGGGGAGAGAGGAAGTTTCAGTCAGCTGGATAATGCCTCCCCAAAATATTAGGTTGTGAGGGTTTTGAAGACCAGTAGAGACAGAGAAAGGGAGGGTTAATGTAGGAGGCTGCCCTAGAAGCCTGGCATAGCCTTGGTGTCAGTATAGTATCAGAGGAGGTAGACAGAGAATGACAGTCTGTCAGAGATAGGAGAGCCAAAATATCCTGAGGTAAATCAGTGAAATAGGATAGGGTCAACTGGAGAAGACCCAAAGAGCAATTTTGTTTATGTAAGGGCTAGTCGGAAGCCAAGATCACTATCAGAAATCCCTGGGTAGGAGGATAATGCCAGCTGAAAAGTGGTTGATTAAAATTATTTTGGGGGAGCAGTCAACAATTTTAGAATTATAGTAGAGAAAGGGTGAACAGAGGCAGGGATTTCAAAGGATCATAGATCTAGAATCAGAAGTGACCACAAAGATCATCTAGCCCAACCCGGTCACTTTATAGATGAGGAAACTGAGGCCTCCAGGTTAAGTGACAAGGTCACACTGGTAATGGGCACTAGAGATGGGAACAATGGGGGAGAAGCTTGCAATGGCCACTAATCTATCTAAGGACTTCATTTATTGTCATATTCATAATGGAATTAGTTACAAAATGCAGAGCAAAATTAATTTGATCTTAGATTTGAACTGACATGCTCTTTTTCCCTGTTGAACCATGAAAGCGTATGAATCTTTCTAACTGCTTTGGACTCTCATTGGAATGGCAGTTCTTTCCCAACTCAAAATTACCTAAGCATGACATACTTTTTGTTTTTTTTTTTCCAGCAAGACAGACAGTGACCAGCTGTTCTTTATCTTCACTGAAGAAAGAACTAGAAAAAATGAGCTAATACTACAGCAAGAAATTTAAGTTAAAAGTAAGATGTAATTTTCTAAGGACAAAGGAGTAGAATGGGGAGTTAAACCCAGTATAGACCACTGTAAAAGAGTTATAGAAGCTCCATCCCTGAGATTTTAGAGAAGATAAATAATGATTTATTTTAAGTGCTTTAGTGTAGTTCTACCAAACTGGACAAGATGACTCTGAACTCTGAGCTATGGAGTTATATGATTAATTAAATTAGGAGTAGGTTGCAGTAGAAAAATTATAAGATTTGGAATCAAGGGATTGGAATCAAGTCTTGGCCTTGCTACTTATTATGGAACTTTAGGCAAATCATTTAAACTTTTCTGGGCCTCAATTTCCTCATCTGTAAAATGAGGAGGTTGGGGTACATGGTTTCTAAGATTCCTTCTAAGTTCTTGTCATTCTGAAATTTAACAAAAGCCTCTGATTCAAGGGTAAAATCTACATACAAATCTACCATTTAAAAACTCTGCATGATTAAATTAAATTATGCAAATTAGATGAGAGTTCCTTTTTGTTTTGTTTCAACAAAAATATAATTGAGAAAATGCTGTTTTCCAGAAATTCCAGATATTTCAGTATGGCTCCCTTCTAAAATGGGAATGTTTTGAAAGACAAAAAAAAAGGCTAGAAACCCTGGTTCAAGCTGGCCTCCCCTTTTCCCTTCCCACACCCCCATCTTTACCCAACTCTTTCACACACTTAGCACAGGGTTCTATTATGTTAGTTTACCTCCTCCCCACTAAGGTATTACCTGATATGCACACAGTTACCCTGGAGACTCTATGCCTATCTCAAACCACACGAATTCCTGCCTAGTAGACAACGCTCTCATTGTCTTTGCTTCATTCATAACCACGTGGAGTTGAATGAGAAAGCTTCTGTCAAAGACTGAGGAGGAAGGCAAACCATTCATTTAGAGAGGATTGAGAGAAATTAGGAAAAGAGGAGATGGGAATTAGGATGAAATTCAATGTGTCCTTATGCATCATCTATGTATGTTCTTGAGTTATGTATCTGTGGGACTATTTAAAAGGTATGATCCTAGCTGGCATTTATATGACACACTTGAGGAGTAGGAAGGAAATTTACATGTTACCTCATCTGATTCTCACAACAAATCTGTCAAGTAAGTGCTGTTAAAGATGAAGAAACTGAGGCTCAAAGAATTTAAGTAACTTTCTCAGGGTCCAAACAACCAGAAAACAGGATTCATACCCAAGTCTTCCTGATTCCAGGTCCAGCACTTCAGCCTGTATGCATCCTGCTTTTCAGGAGCAATTTTTTGTGTTTATAAAAACCTAATTTCAAAGAATTTATCCAAACAAAACACAGTTTCATATGAATTTCAATGAAAAGGGTATTTTGACCTCTGTCTCATCAAAAAAAAGGACTTTTAGGTGAGTGGGACGACATGTGATAAAGATGTGAATTAATGTATCTGGGGAGCACATGGCCTACAAGCAGAGGTTCCCAAAGTGGGCAATGTCAACCCCAGGGGGGCACTGGAACAATCTAAGGGGGCAGTAGTAGCTTTGGGTGCAATTGGAGGGCATCAATTGATAAACCAGTATAGACCACTGATGAGTGAATAATATTAGAGACTGTGTGGAGAAACAGTAGGTAAATCCCTGCTTACTACACGGTTGTGTCCCAGAATAGGGAGTAAGAAATACTGGCCCAATAAACTGTACTAAAAGAGGGGAAAGACTCAGTCATTGTCCTCTTGGAGTTTAAAAGCTAATAACATTCATTCATCTATTTATTAGTTGCCTACCATGTACAAGGTACATAGTAAGCAATCAATTAGGACATAGAGGCTGTTGTACAAGCCTCTGTATACCAAGAATACAACCAAATATGTTAAAATGAAGGAACCTGGAGAGTTGGACTAGAGCCAAGTGAGTTCAGAGAGCCCAGTACTTTCATCTACCCTAACAATCAGACAATTAGCAAGTATTTAATTAGTGCCTACTGTTCTAGACACTGTCCAGGACAAAGAGGTACAATACATGGGGAGGACACACCGTACACTGGAAAGAAGGTGAGGTCAGGAGTCAGGAGGCCTGAGACTTAGCCTAAGCACTAACACTAAATGGCTCCGTAACTGTGGGCAGCTTATTTCATCTTTCTGGGTCATATTTTTGACATATAAGCACAGGAGCCCTGGGAGCAACAGCACTTTCCAGACCACTAGTCCTTCATTCAGCCCAGCCCCCACAACCATCACTTAGGCCAGAAATGACTTCTGTGGAGAAGGAGTGGGCCATCCTCACCAACTTCCAAACAATAGGGCAACCATAGGGCAAGCAAACCAGCCTAGGGAAAGCATGAAAGCATCCTGAAGGAGAGACATAGAGGCAGCATGTATCCAGTCTGTCAAACCATCACTGTCATCTTGACCACCATCTCTCCTCAGACCTCTATGAACACAGTCCAGGACCCTAAACCCAAGAGCCTCGAGGATAACAATGCTTCCAAGCCCACTGCCTGTGGCCATTATCCCTGGAAGCAATCCTTGTGTAGATGCAGCCTTGCAACTGCTCCTGCAGGTGTGAAAGTCACATCTATTGAAGACCCAGAAAAGAAAGTTCTTGCAGTGTGTCTCTGGTACTGTCAAATGATGCAGCATAAGAAACTTCTCCTCATTTTGTCAGTGGACATGGCATTAAAGAAGAGACACTACCATCTGCTTTGCCACTGCTCTAAAAAATGCAGGATCTCTCTATCGGATTGGCAGCTGAAGGCTTCCACATGTTTAGACTCCCCTAGTGGAATCTGAGTTCCTTGAGAACAAAGACTGTCTTACTTTTCTATCTGCATCCCAGGAGCTTGGCACAGTGCTTTGCACAGAGTAAATAGTTTAAAAAATGCTTTTTTCATTCATTATTAGTTTTCTCATCTATAAAGTGATAGGGTTGAACTAAATGATCTCTGAGGTCCCCATCATCCTAATCTATAATGCACACAATCTATGCAGATTTACCCAGGAATGCTGTATACATAAGCTCATAGAGATAGCATTTAGTAAAGGCACACACGTACACATCACATAGCTTAACATTCATACTTAGAACATTCATTCTATGGAAAGCAACATTTCCTTCCAGTCCCTCAGGTTTGAAAACTAAGTGTCACCCTCGACTCCATACTATCTTCCACCCCTCATATTCAAACTGTTGCTAAGGCCTGTTGATTTCACCTTTGCACCTCTCTCCTCTGGTGCAGGCCCTCATCACCTCATCCCTGGGCTATTGTAATAGCCTGCTGTGGGTCAGCCTGTTACAAGTCTCTCCAATTCTTCCTCCATTCAGCCATCAAAGTGATTTTCTTAAAACATGGGTCCTACCACGTAACTCAGAAGTCGCCTCCGGCAATAAACTCCAGTGGCTCCTAATTCCTTCCAAGAGCAAATATAAAATCCTGTTTGGTGTTCAAAGCCCTTCATAACCTAACACCCCTTCTCCCCGACCTTTCCACACCTTACTCTCTGCCGTGTACTCTTAGATCCAGTGACAATGGCCTCTTTGCTGTTCCACAAACAAGACCCTTCACCTCTTGGCTTTGGACATTTTCTCTGGCTATCCTCCATGCCTGGAATGCTCTCACCTCATCTCCACATACTGAATTCTATGGCTTCCTTTAAGTCCCAACTAAAATTCCCTCTTCTACAGGAAGTCTTCCTCAACTCTTCTTAATTCTAGTGCCTTTTCTCTTTTAATTATTTCCTATTTATCCTGTATATAGTTTGTTTGCATATATTTGTTTACTTGTTTTCTTCTCCATTAAATTGTGAGCTTTTTGAGGGCAGGGACTATCTTTTGTCTCTTTTTGTATCCACAGTGCTTAGCACAGTGCCTGGCAGGTTGTAGGTACTTAAGAAATATTTGTTGACTGACTTTAATTAATGGAGAATTTCATTATATGAGTATTCCTTCTATCAGTACTGGTTGCAACCCCTTCCATGCCTGGTCTTACATCACAGTCATCTATATTTCCTTTACATCCCTTCCACCACCTCTTGTGCATAGGTCATCATTGAAAAAATGCTCTTGACCACTTGTACATCTTTCTATTTCTCTTTGGATCACCTCAAAAAGTCTTGAGGGATCACTTTACAAAATGCCTCTGGGTGGACATGCCAAACGAATGGAAATAGTCTTGGATGATATTATTACCCCAAAAAGATGATCAAGGAAACATTGATAGCTCCCAACCTACATGCCTGCTTTCCCATTTTTATAAAATCTCTATGAGAATGATATACACATATATCAAGGATATCCTTGCTGAAGAGATGAGAAGGAACAAAAAGGCTTCTGCAAACTATTTTCTATGGTAGATAACTTTATAGTCACACATTTGACTGAAAAGTATATAAAATACGAAATCTCTGAGTATTTATTATTCATTCATTACAAAATAAAGTATTTGCCTCAGTAGAGCAAAATGTAATCTTAAAGGAGTTCCTTCAACAAAAAAATCTCATGGGTTAATAAGATGAGAGACAGCATGGTGTGTTGGGAAAAGGACTGATTTTGAAGTCAGAAGGCCTGGATTTAAATCTTGGCTCTATCACTTATTCCCTGTGTGACCCTGGGTAAGTCACTTAACTTTCCTGGGGCTCAGCTTCTTTATACGTAAAATGAAGGGATCAGACTAAATGACCTATGAGGTTCCTTCTAGTTCTAAACCTGTTATTAGATTGTATGATTGTCTGACAAATGCAATCAGAGACAATTATGTTCAATGACCATTGGGTTATTAACCTCAAATAAGGTATAAAACAGGGAGACCCTGTTTAAGAACACACTGAAGGTGTTCTTCCAAATGGAAGGATTCCCTGCGGATGCTCAAGTACTCCAGATGCTCCTATTGGCAGAGGATATAGTGCTGATTGCATCCAGTCCCAGACAATTACATGGCCTCCTCAATGAGATCCATGATTACTCAAAAGAAATGAACCTACCAATGCCTTGATCTATATTTAGATAAAAGCCTAAAGATTGGGAGCAGTAAGAGAAGAGGTTGGGAGTTAGCGATTAGGTACATTCCTGTGTAGTTCAGGAAGAGCTGATTTTGTTAATTTGAGTAATGCCTTACTAAAAGAACTAGCATTTCAAGGCTCTGAACTCAGAAGAGAGACATCCATTATTATTATTGAGATGATGGAGAAAGAGGACTTGGACTTAGGATAGACCTGGAATCAATTCATTTGGATTTAATGAGCATTCATTAAGCTCATTTAATATGTACAATACAGTGTTAGACTAAAGGTATACAAAGACAAATCGTGCTTACCCACAACAGGATCACAGCTCTCTGAGCCTCTGTAAAATGGGGATCATTTTACATGAAAATGAAGAACACAGTCATCAGGATGTTCAAATTAGACGATGTATGTCAAGCCCTTTGCAAACTTTGAGGTGATTATATGCTTAAAGTGGTGAAGTGGAGAGAGTGCTAGACCTGGAGTCAGGAAGACTCATCTTCCTAAAGTTAAAATTTGGCCTCAAACACTTAGTAGCTGTGTGACCCTGGGCAAGTCACTTAACCCTGTTTGCTTTAGTTCCTCATCTGTAAAATGAGCTGGAGAAGGAAATGGCAAATCACTCCAGTTTTTTTGCCAAGAAAACCCAAAATGGGGTCATGAAGAGTTGGATATGGCTGAACAACGGTTAGAGAGAAGTCAAGAGCCTAGAGCCTCCTCTAGGATAGACTGTATTAGAGGAAGGAAAATCTGAGTGGGGTATGACATATCAAAGCTGAAAGAGAGGTTTATGGTCTAAGGTCTAGTTCTAAGATTCCACAAAAATATTGAATGAAGCAAACATTTTAAAATGTCTATTGTGATTCTATTGTCCCCATACATGAGTTTATCATAGAGACAACACTAAAAAACATGCAATAATTAAAAAACTCAAACAAGGCAACATATAATTAAGTGTGGTACAGCCTATAAGTGCATTAGTTGTTCAGGAAAAAAAAGGTGTCAGTTGGGGGCCAGAGTAGCCAAGTAAAGCTTCATAGAGGAAGTAGAACTTTAGTTGGTTCTAATTATCATCCTTTCAAATTATTAAGTATTCTGGTACACATGGCTCCAATTGAGGGGCTCAGAGGACTGGACTGGAAATATAACGCTGCAGAACTACATCTTTGGAAGGATGCTGTGCACACCCTGTGAAACACCGGGGCTTGAACACTTTTGCCCTAGAAACAAAAAGAGCTGTTTCCTCATGGGGTCTTATGGCCGGATAGTCTTATAGGCAACAATATTGTTGCCTATCTCAGAGTACTGCACATCTGAGAGACAGCAGCGGGAAAATAGAAGATGAAGTGGGAAAGTGGTAAGAAAGGTGGAGTGATGGAGGAAAGAGAGGGAGAAGAGGAAAAGAGTGGTAATCATATATTTGGAGACGAAAGAGACCTTAAAATCATTTTGTCTAAGCCTCTCATTGTATGGATGAGGAAACCGAGACCCAGAGAGATTACGGAACTTAACCAAGGTCACACAAGCAGTTAAATGCATTAGTGCTCATATTTGAACACAGGTGCTTTACTTCCAGGTTCACTGATCTGTCAGCGGTTATAGATTTCTGGAAAAGGGCACGAAAAATGGGGAAGGGGAGACGGAAACATGGAGAAAAGAGGAGAGAGGAGAAAGAAAAGAGCAAAAGGAAGGAGGGCGGAAACGGGGAGAAAAAAAGGACGAGGAACGGAGAGAAAGACAGAAGGATAGAAAGGAGAAAGAAAGGAAGAAAAAGGTGAGAAGAGACAGACAGACTCCATCCTCGCTGGACCTAGGAGAGCGACTTCCTCCTTTTTATGGTCCTGCCCTGAAGAAGGCGTGGCCAGGGAAGGGAGGCACCCCTGGCGCGGGCTGGGCAGAAGGGAGGCTCCAATGGGAACGCCGGGGTTTGCCCGCCCCCCACCTCCTTTGGGGCAATGAGAAGCTAGAGGAGAGAGATTAGGCTGCCGGCCCTCTTGAGGGAGTTTGCTCTGGAGGAGATAAACGGCTGCGGTGGCGCGGGAGCGGACGCGGACCCGGACCCGGACTCGGACTCTGTCCTGCCGAGCTGGCCCACCGTTCCCGAACTCCCGCCCAAAAAGAAGCGGGGAGGGCAAGGGAGGCTCAGCTGGAGGCCAGAGCTGGCAGCTGAAGCTACTGGCCAGGAGGAAAGTGCGGGCTGCCTGGCGAAGGGGGAGTGCCTAGAAAGTTGGCGTCCTCCGCCGGCGGAGCCATGATCTGGGGGGGCAGCCTTGACCTCGCGCCTCGGAGCCTAGCATGTCCCCCACTGCTAGCCCCTCTGCTGCTGCCGACGCTGAGGTCTCTGCTGCTGCTGCTACTGCTGCTGCTCGGGGTCCCGGCGCCGCTGGCAGGGCGCGCGGAGAAACTAGGTGAGTGGAGCGGCCGCCGGCCCGGGGCAAACCCCAACTTTTCTCGGCGAGTTTAGCCCAGTGCTGGCCCCTGCTGTCTGCCAGAGCTGGAGATCCTCCTGAGGCTGAGGGCCCGCGGGGGATTGAAGGGATGGAAGGAGGAAGGAAGTTGGATTAGCCGCCGCCACCTTTCCAAACCTTGTGCCAGGCAGGCAGCCCGCGTGCAAACCTCAGACCTTAATCCTAGGGTCCCAGACACCGGCGCGGCTTTACGAAACGAGCTCCCGTGGGATGAGTGTTTCTCATCGCCCTCCGTCAGCCCCACAAATGAACAATCCAAAAGAATAAAACCAAAACGAGGCTGACTGTTTGTTCGTGGTCAGTCTGCCTACTTAACTAGCTCGTAGTTTAATTCTGATTCCCTGGCTGCCGGCCTCCTGAGAAATGTCACAACCCCAAGCAACTCTGTGTGTGTGTGTGTGTGTGTGTGTGTGTGTGTGTGTGTGTGTGTGTGTTAGAAGGGCGAGGAGGTCTGAATAGTAAAAAGCCCCCAGGGAACAGGTATCGAATGATTTAGTGAAAAAGCCCCCATGGAGCAGGTATCAAATGATTTTAAATGTCTGGCACTCATAGTCATACGTTAGTTAAACAGCATTTAAAGTGCTGGCATTCCTTGGGGAAAGAAACGTAAAGGTGGTAGTGGGCAGACTGTGCTTCTTTCTTATGAATCAGAGTAGGGGTTCTTAACCTTAGGTCCATGGACCCCATTCCCACTCTTAATTCTACAGGGTTCATAAAATAGATTTCAGAGGGTTGGGGAAAAATTATATCGTTATTTTCACTAAACTCTAACTGAAATTCATCATTTCCTTCAATTCTTTAGAAACATTCAGAGGTGTCCATAGGCTTCACTGTGATTAGCAAAATGTCTGGCACATAGTAGGCGCTTAAGTGTTTATTGACTGAATGGTTATTTTTTTCACCAAACTGCCAACGGTCCCCATGATACAATCAAGTTAAGAATCTCTGAGTTAGAGTAATGAATACCATTGTTCTTCCCTACCCCTTTAGTTTTATGCATCCCCTTGACTTCCTTTAGCTCTGGCATTTGTGATTGATTCAATAACTGTTGGCAATCCAGTCCCCTCTGTTAGCCTGTTCTTTTTGACTGATCTGGGTGCCATGCATGTCTTGACCTAGTTAATCCATGCTTACTTTATCCTTGAGGCTGAGAATCCACCAGATTAAAGTACTAAGCAATCCTATGAGACATGTGTAACTATGATTTGTTAATCTTTCTTAATTAGGTGTCTAATCTGAATGAAGGAAAGAAGGGAAAGACCACACTGTGGCAATCTGACCCCAGGGGATGCTTTTTATGCCCGAGCTGTCATTTTTTTGCCTCAGTTTCCTTTGATTCTTTCTCATCCTCCACCAGACAAATAATGTTGCTATTATCTCAGAGTAGTGACTCCAAAAGAACCTGATCAGTGAGCCCTTCTGGACCATCTTATACAAAACAGAAAGAAAACTAAAAATAAACTGAAATATGGCAGTTTTCACAGTGCCGTGTGACAGTTGTTGGCAAGATTATAAGCATTAATTCATGGTACTAATTAAGAATTATTAGCAATTCATTGTGAAAATGAATATGTTAACTTGAGAGGCATCATGCTCAGTGGACTGAGAACTGGATTCAGTCAGGAAGACTTAGGTTCAGATCTCACCTTTGGCAACATTTAGGCTGAATGCCAAGTCACCTACTTTCCAATACTCCAGCAATTCTCTAAGGTCATAGATCACAGGACATTAGATGACCCCTGTGATGTTTCCGTAAGATGATTTTTCTAAAGTGTAGATTTGACCATGTCACTCCTCCCTTTTCCTCTCAGCCCCTTTACCTTCCTAGGATGTTTCAGTGGCTCACTCTCATCTCAGGGATCAAATAAAATGTTCTTTGGCATTTAAAGCTGTTAATAACTTGGCCACCTCCTTCCTTTTCAGTCTTCTTTCAAATTACTCTCCTCTACTTGCTTTACAATTTAGCCACACTGACCTACTTGCTGATCCTTGAGCATAATACTCTGTGCCTTTGTACTGGCCATCCCCCATGTCTGGAATATTCTTCCTTCTTACCCCCCACCTCTTAGTTTCCCTGACTTCCTTTAAGGTTTAGTCCAGATCCCACCTTCTGCAGGAGACTTTTTTAATCCCATGCCTCATCACCTGTAAATGCATTTATTCCCCATTCAGATGAGCACCTTCATTTACTTTTTATATAACTTGCATGTTACATGTTGGCCCTCCCATTAGAATGGAAGCTCCCTGAGGATGGGGATTGGGCTTGGGGTGTTTCTTTTATCTTTCTTTGTAAACACATAGCTTATCACAATGCCTGGCACAAAGGAAGTGCTTGGTAAGTGTTTGTGGACTGACTGATGTGTTTTGACCTGAGAGTTTTCCTCTTCAGGAATTCCCTACGTCAGTGAAATCACAGTTCCCACCCCCTCTCCCCCAATACCAAATTAACTTTTAAAATGTTGGAACTGTACTACAGTATATGCATACAAACACACACACACACACACACACACACACACAATATATATATATATATATATACATATATATATATATATATATATTTGGTATTCAAATAACAGTTGATTTAAACCATTTTTTCCTTTTCTTTTCAAGTCATGAAACACAAATTGAGGGCTAATTTTTAAGTATAAGATGGGTGAACCAAAGCTTACAATACTTACTATGCTGGCGTGTTTAAGGCTCTTACCCATGCTTCTAAATAAACCTTTAGATAAATCTCCATCCAGTCCATTAACTAGACATTTTTTTGAACAACAGCTTTCTGGGAGGAAGTTAGCAGTGTGACTATGTAAACACTTATAATTTGGCTTTAAATTGAACAAGTCACTGCAGATGACTGGTGGAATGTGATACATTTCTTATGGCTACTATTTCTGTTGCTATCAAGTATTATGCAAGTTGAGAGTGTCAAGGGCCCTAATAAAGGATGAAGGTGATTTAAAATCAAATCTTAGATTCAAGAGCTTGAATGAGGAGGTTACAATTACAATAATAATAATGACTTAAGTAACAGCTCACATTTATAAAGAGTCATAGATTTAGAGTTGGAAGAGAACTTAGAGGTCTTTTAGTCCAACTCCCTCATTTTCCAGACGAGGAAACAGAGGCCCAGAGAAATTGTGACTTACCCAAGGTCATAGGCATAGTAAGTGGCAAAGCTGGTGTTTTAAGAATTTTAAAGCTGTTTCCCACAACCCTAGAAAGTTGTTAGTAGTATGCCAGTTTTACTGATGAGAAAAACTGAGGCTTAGAGAAATTTCTATTTATTGACTATCTGACAGCTAGCAGAAATAGGAGCTAGGAACTGAATGCAGGTCTTTTGATACCTAGTCTAGAGTTTTGGGTTTTTCCCCCTGCTCTTCCAGACTGCTTCTCAATAATACTAGTTCATCTGAGTTGACTTTTATTGCAAAATTGAAAAGATAAGGTTGGGGGGGATAGAAAATTTGATGATGAATAGTATCTACGTTTACAGCTTCCTCAATTGACAGAGTGAAACATTTTAGTGTTTTCTCCTCAAAGACTTAGATCCTTAGATCCACTTTTGAGTCCTAGAAATGTGTTACTTGTTTAGGAAGTTATGTGGTGGATTCCAGTTGTTTTTGTTATGTCTTGGTGTTCCATTTTTAGGAGATCAGCAGCAGCAACCTTGAAAAGAGGCACTCATCTAGCTGTCTTGGATGAATAACAGTTTGTTCTGCATGAGAAAAAAACAAGAATGTTTATTTCATTATCTTTGCTCTGTTCTTCTAGGAGTGAAGAGTATATTCAAAAATATGAGAGTGTAAGGACCATTTTTGGAATTGCAAAACTTCTTTTTAAAGCTGGTTTAGGGATACAGAAATAGGCTCTTATTGTACATAGTTGACATATTTCAGGGACATAATTTGATCTGTCGTGTATCCAAAGCCGTGTAACAATGAGCAATGTTATAATAGGATTTAGTGTACATACTCATAAGGCTGATAAGTGGGATTATTTTAAGTCATGCATGGATTGCAGTTTGGCAACACCACATTGCAGTGTTGGTCCCTCATATCTGCTTAAGTGAAAGCAAGTATTGGCACAAGCTGTTCCAACATAATTTTTATCGC
Source organism: Trichosurus vulpecula (assembly GCF_011100635.1). Taxonomy (NCBI): domain Eukaryota; kingdom Metazoa; phylum Chordata; class Mammalia; order Diprotodontia; family Phalangeridae; genus Trichosurus; species Trichosurus vulpecula. Next base: position 147,358,835 of record NC_050579.1, on the reverse strand, counting down.
TTAGAGAATAAAATTTAGTTTCATAATGCAGACTATTCCTTTCTTTTGACTCTTCTGGTATAGATACAATGGCTATGATTTAGTCCCAACCTTATTGCCTTAATAGCAAACTTTATAGAGCATTATGATGACTTTCCATGGGTCAAGAAAGATATTTGCTTTCTATATGTCTTTTAAACAGAAGCCTTGTGGACAGAAAAATGCATCTCAGTGGAACAGCAGGCATGATGTCACCTGGGCCTCTGGTGTAGATAATTTGTTCCATTCATAAACACTTAATATTTACACTAAATATTTCAGGAAGGAAATAGGTTACACTAAAACAACTAAAACTGGTTCAAAGGATATTTGTAAAAACCAAGAGTTTAACTTTGATCATTTCAACACAGGTTTTTTGATCTCTGTTTTAGACACTTGATAACCTGCTAACCTCAGGGTGCTAGAAACAGACTTAGGGGATGAAAACGAAAAGCCACAACCTTAAATAAATGAGTTGTGATTTGTTTTTAAGCATTTGGAGATAAATTAAACTATTTATGACATATTTAGAGGATTTAATTTGTTTGGAGACAAAATAATTTGTTTATGCAAACATTTCTGAGTTTATAAAGAATTGCCATATAATGTGGGAGCTGTGTGCATTAAAAAACTTCATTCCTTTTGCCATTTATTAGATCTTTCACTCACTCAACAAACACTGGAGAGTGGAATACAAAAGGAGTAGAGAATATAGCCCCCTATCCCTTAGGATCATAGATCTAAAGCTTAGGTCTTTAAGGCCAACCTGAACCTCCCTCTTCCCCCAGTGAGGCTCAGACCAGTTAACTGACTTGCCCAAAGGTACACAGGGAATAAAGGGCAAGCTGGGATTTGAACTCAGATCGAATGATTACAAGTTCACCTCTGCACTCTACTATACAGCCTTGAAGACATTGTTCTTTATTTGAGGCTTCAGGACATATATATGAAATGATTCCAAGGCAAAGTAAAAAAATGGTGTGCATAAGATAACTGCTAAAAAGCCTTTTGGTTTTTAGGAAAGGCTGAAAAATGTGTTTTTTAAAAGACAAAATTTATTTCTGGCCAGGCTGATTTAGGGAATTTAAGTGAAGAGGAAGGAAGAACATGGATTTCCATTCTCTTCTTCCGCCTCCCCCTTTAAAGAATTTTAGTCTGTGGGAGCAATTTGTCATTTTGAAGTTGAAAAGTCATGTTGATGTAATCTTCCAGATGTTCAGGCCTTAGTTGTGGTTAAAAATAGTTGTTTGTTGGTGGGGGGGGGGTTGTTGCTGGTAAATGAAGAAGTCATATGGTTATTTGTGGCTACAGTTCCTTATGTAGAAATAATAGCCAACTTTTGTGGCTCCACTCTAGTGAGTCCAGCCAGTCCTGCAAAAGGGCTCCTTTTGGTATAAGAAAATGAGGAGGAGGAGGAGGAAGTTGGAGGAGGAGAAGAAGGAGAAGGATGAACCTGAATATTTTGGAAGAACATTGTCTTGTAGCTTGAGCGAATAGGGTAGAGAAAAATGATATATGATTTAGATTTGAAACCACATATTGAAAATGTGATTATTGCCATCTGTTAATCTTATTTGAACAAAAGATTGTGGGAAGCTCTGAGAAATTTTTGCTCGTAATACCAAGAAGGCTGTTTTGAATCAGTTGTCCATGATAGTTTTAGTTGAGAAGACAAGGGACTTGGGCTTGGGCAAGTGCTATCTAAGTTGATGAAATTATGCTATTGGCGGATTTCCAAAATCCTTAGGAGAACCTGGGTTTGAATCTCACCTCTGACACTTACTAGTCATGTGAACCTGGGCAGGGCACTTAACTACTCAGAGCCTCAGTTCCCTTATCTGTAAAATGGGGATAATAATAGTACCCACCTCACCTGGGTGTTGTGAGGATCAGATGAGGTAATATAAATAGGAAACACTTCTCCAGCTATATGCCAATGTCAGCTATCCTCCTCATTCTCATCAGCATTCATTCATTCACGGTGCATAGCATATTATTTGGTCATGTCTTGAAAGTCTTCTAGATCAGTGCTTTATTAACACTTATGGGGTTTTTTTTTCCTTTTTCCCTCATCCATTGGTTTGTGTGCTGTTATGAAGTCTGTAATAAACATTAGCAGAAATTCCAGGTTTTTGTTGTTTACAGAATCCTGTGGTAAATGCATATTTTAAGATAATTTAATGATTTATAAGAAAGGCTGCCAGGAATCACTTGGAAACTCAGTAATAAGGAAGGATTTTATCTCCAGGTTTTGCTTCTGAACTCTCACTTATTTTTCAAATGAGTTGGGCTTTTCTCCCCAGATAGTCTCCACAGACAGACCACAGATTGCTTATAAACCCACCTTCCCTTCCTAAGCAATTTTTAATCCTCTTTCTCTTTTCCTTTAGTGTCTTCCTCAGGTATCACCTCTTTCACGAAGATTTCTGTAATTCAACCCTACCCCTTCACCACCACTCAAAGTGGTTCACCCAAAGTGATCCCTCTATCCTTAAGTTCTTCAATGTTTCTTTTTATTAATCTCTCCTTTGTCCTTATCACATTTTATCTTATATTTATTTGTGTAAATGGTATTTACCTCTATTAAATTGTAAACTTCTCGAGGACATGGACAGTTTTGGTTTCTAGCTTTGTTATCCCCAGGACCTAGTATAGTGTTTTGTGTATAGTAGGGACTTCATAAATGTATGGGTGTTCATTGGTGTAGTAAAAGGGGTGGGAGTGGAGGTAGATACAAAATACAAAGTTGCTGGACCCAATCTTGACTCTACTTGTTCCTACAATCCCTATATACAATCAGTTGCCAAATCTTGGCAATTCAGCCTCCTCAATACCTTTCAAATCTCCACTCACCTAGGCTTAGGGGATTTTGTATTTTATTCTGGAGTTATTAAAAGACTTTTTAATGGGTGAGGGTAACATGGTCAGAGCTGTATTTTAGAAACATCAATTTGTCAGCTTTTGCCAAGGATGAATTAGAGAGCGGAAAGACGAGACACAAGGCTATTATAGAAGTCCATGTAAGCCATGATAGAACTTGGATTGGGGTGGAGGGTTTGTGAATAGAAGGAAGGCAACTGAAGGCTGGATCCAGGGTTATAAAATTTTGTGACTTAGAAGGATGGTGCACAAAGGATCTAAGATTTATTTGATTAGTATGGGAACTCCCTCTACTGTACATGGTGCATACCAAATCCTAAGGAGTGGCCTGAGGCATATGATGTTGGGATATGCCCAAGATTTCATAAGCTCTGAGTGTGTGATATAAAATAGATCTTCTGGCTCCATAGCCAGAATTTTTTCTGCTGTCACAGTTGGCCCAGACCTTCATCATTTTTAACCTGACTTAGTGAAAGAGCCTTCTAACTAATCATCTGAAAGGGTCAAGGGATATCCTGGAGGTCCACAATTTAAGAACTGCTACTTTAACCAACAAGGTCTGCAATTTTATAGTCTTAGAGTAGAGGTTCTTAACCTGGGGTCCTTGAACTTTAAAAAAAGATAGATAGATAGATAGATAGATAGATAGATAGATAGATAGATAGATAGATAGATAGATAGATAGGTGCATCTCAGGATAATTGGCTTCCTTTGTCATCCTGTGTACTGTATTTTGTTTTATGCATTTAAGGAAACATTTTTTTTGTGGAGGTCTCCATAGGCTTTGCGGGTCTGCCACAGGGGTCCATGACATAAAAAAGAGTTAAGAATCCCTCTTAGAGAGTGGCCTCAGGCCATAGAAGTTAAGTGACTTAACTTCTGGATTACACTGGGAGTATGTCAGGTGCAACTTAAACCCAAGACTCCCTGACTCCTCATTAGCTTGTTTAACCACTGCATCAAGTTGCCTCTATTTTTTTGTAGCACAGTCTTTTTTTGTAACTAAATTAAGCTATTAATTTTTTTACGAATAACAAACCAAATGGATATTTTATAAAGGCTAGTTAACTTTAAACTACCAGTGCACACAAGGAAAATCAGAGCAGGGACTATTGTGTGTTCTAGGCACATTATTTTAAAGTTGTTAACTTGTGTTGACTCAGAGCTCTCCTTTCTTCCCCACAAAAAAGAATTGACATTAGATTTCTGTAGTAGGTTTCAGCCCTAAAGGAAGAATAAATAGACCCTGATGCCGTTGGAACACTAGACTTTTTTTCTAGCACCACATTCTTTGATTTTTTGAATGGGGGGCAGTTGTCTTGTTTCTAGAATCAGAATGACTAAATTTGGTTCTTTTTCTCTAGAGAACACCTACTTTGTTTAGTCCTCCAAAAAACTCTTCTGTGGAAAAGAGGAGCCCGTCTGTCTCCATACCACAAAGAAGATGAGAAAAATATCCTTGCTTCTTCAGTCACCACTAACTCAGAATAGCCTGGAAATCCTTGGAAACTTTCTTGACTTTTAGGTGGGGGAGGGAGGGAGGCAATGTGAGTTTGTTAGATGTGTATATGAGGAGGGGAGAGGATACAGCTGTGGTCAGTTCCCTATTGTTGACTCTCAGAATTTTGGATTGCCATGGAACATCTGTCTTGTACTACTAGTCCTTCTACCCTTCTAAATGCATGCTAGTGTTCAATGAAAAACAAGTTGGAGAAAAACAGAGTGCTTACTTATTTCACAGGATCTAAAGATAAAGGGGACTTTAGACCATCTTACCCTTTCATCTTCCAAATGAGGAAACTGAGGCACAATATGTGAAATGACTTACCTGAGTCATACTCAGATGCTCTGGCTTCAAATCCACTCTGTCATTATGGAAACCTCCATAGAGGTTTAATAAATTGCTGTAATTCTTCATAACTTGTAATGAATGGTTCTTTTTGTTGTTATTTATACAACTTATTTGCAACAGAGGAAATTTTAATATTTTCCTTTAAAATGATAGTTGATAACTAACAGCTTGCTTTCCACTATGTTGTGATAGGTGGTGTGTAGTACATGAAAGCAGTACACATCCTTTGGGAAGAGTATATTCTTATTTCCCTTTCTCCCTGAAGACAAGTATTTAGTGTGATTGCCTTTAATTTTTGGTTTCCTAACTCTCTAGCATTTTTGCCTCATTAGATGCATGACAAGATGTCATTTTTTCCCCACCAAGGCTTCCTATTTTCTGCTCAGTAAACATTGATTGCTTTTCTCTTTTTCTCTTATGAGTGCATGATCACATATTCCCTGCTCATCCGTCTTTTATTTATGTTCTCTTAGAGTCAAGTTTAACCCAACATGGTTTTGGAATTGACCAACTTGTCTAGATATCACAGATGCCACTCTTATCTTACTTTTTTACAACCTCTAATACCTGTTATATTCTTCTCAGATATTTCATTCAATTTGACAAAACAATATACCTGCACGTTGCAAATACAGGTGTTTCTTTGTTGAAAAATAACAACAAAAGAACCCTGATATAAAAGTCCATACCTATAAAACAGGGTTCTTTTTAGTCTACTTTTGGTATTGTTTTAGAAAAATTATTTATATTATACCTTGAGGTAATTACATCTAAAATAGAAAACAGAGTACTTGTACTTATCAGTCTGATAAGTTTCAATTTGCTACCTCTGAATTTTGAGGGACAGTAATCTCAGTAGTTACATATCCACAGTTGTTTTTATTTATAGAAAGGAAATCTGGAGTAAAGTGGAGGGAAAATGGCATTTTCATTTTATAGCTTTTGAGGCCTGTTGCTATCCTAGGAGCATGGTATAGTGAATTTGGAGTCAGAAGATCTGGGCTTGAATTCTGGCATCACCATTTACAAGGGATCCTCTCAGAGGTTCAGTTTCAATAAAATGGCAGTGATAATACTGTGCTGTTTGTGATGAAAGTACTTTGAAAAGTGTTGAGTGCTGTGTAGATGGGAGTTGCTGTTAGCGGAAACAGATATGAACATGGTTGTTTTTCAAGTATTGTTACTAGTTATTAAAAAATAGAATTTCTTTTCCTGTAAAAAGTTTTATTGCTGTCCTTTTAAAAAATATCACAATCATGTTCTGATATGCTCCTTCCTTCTAGATCTACCCATCCCTTCTACTGTGCTCCCTGGAATACCTGTTCCATAATTAACAAACTTGCTTTCATCTTAAACTTTTTCCATTCTTACTTGCACTCATTGAAACCTGGCTCCTGCCTAATGACACTAAATCCCTGGTCACCATTCCAGTACTGGTTACATTTTTACTCATAACACCCTGACTCAGCTGTTGGTGGTGCTGAGGGAATCAGAATATTCCTCTCCGTGCCTCAGTTTCCTCATTTGTAAAATGAGGAAAATAATTGCACCTACCTGGCAGGGTTGTTGTGAAGATCAGAAATGTAAAGTGCTTTGCAAACCTTAAAGCTCTCTCTATAAATATGCTGGCTGTTGTACCTCCTTGTTCCCCATTGCACTTCTAGATTCTCTCTTTACCACCATCACCTCAGCAACCCCTTCTCCTTTAATTTTCATACTATTCATATTTATCACCCAATCCAGATTCCAGGGGTTGTAATCTCTCTGTAGACTCCTTGGGACATTCTCCTTCCTTCCTCTGTGAGTTCAGTGTTTGGCTCACAGTCTTTCTCACTTCTCCATCTCCTGCCCTCGTATCAGGAGACTCCAACTTACATATTGTTACCACTTCAAATATCTGAATTTCACAGTTCCTCATTCTTCTCAGTTCCCTTGACCTGTTTCTCTCCACCTCAACTACACACATTACCTTGCCATCACTCGCAAATATTCCAATTTATGTTCATAAACTCTGACATTCCTTTATCTAATCACTGTATCTTTCCCTCTGCCTTATAGCCTCTAACCTTGTCCTTTGTCACTATGACCTCCAGTCCCTAGACCCCTCAGTTTTTTCCATGAACCGGCTACACTCTCCTTTTCTCCCTATCTTAATACCTTTGTGAATCAATTCTGCTTGCAGCTACCCTCTGCTCTTACAGTTCTTTCCCCCTTGTCCTGCCACCGTCAGTCATGCTGCAGTTGTTTCTCATCACATGCCACTCAATGGAGCTGGAGAATAATACTAGAAATGTTCATAATAATCAGTAGGGTTTAGATAGTGCTTTGAGGTTTGCAAAACATTTTACAAATATTATGTATCTCATTTTATCTTCCCATAACCCGAGGAAGTAGTTGCTATTATTATCCCCATTTTATAGATTAAGAAATGTAGGTAGGCCAAGGTTATATGACTTGCTCAAGGTCATACAGCTCGTAAGTGACTAAGGTTGGATTGGAAATCAAGTCTTCTTGACTTCAGGTCCAGTGTCTTATCCAATGTGCATCTTAACTGCCATAAAATCATACTGTGTCCACTACAGATTTATATTATTATGTAGTCTTAACTGGGCCCTAACTGCAGCAAGGCAGTCCTTTTATACCTCCCTTTTGATTTGCCCTCCAATTCAAACCTTCTCATTCCTTCTCTAGTCTCCCAGGGCATCTGTTCTTCACATTTCATAATTCTCTGAATTAATTATATATTAAATATATAAACTTATGTAGATAAATAATAAATATGTATTGAATATATATTAATTCTAATTCTCTGAAAAAGTTGAGGCCATTCCTGAGGCACTTCCTTTTCCTTCTTCCTCCTTTCATGCTACTCAGATGGCTTCCCACTAATCTACTTCACCCCTGAAAATGCTGTCTCCAAAGTCACCAGTGATCTCTTTATTGCCCAATACAATGTGCTTTCCTCAATCCTAATCTCTCTTCTCTAGGTCTTTATGACTGCTCTCTCCTGATTATCCTATTTATTTGGAAGCTCTTTCTCATTCTCCTGTTCATCCAGATCTTGCCTACTAATTATGAGTGTTTCCCAAAACTCTGACCTGGGCCACTTTCTCTTTTCTCTCTATACTATCTCATTTGGTGATCTCATCGGCTCTCATGGTCAGTTAGCACCTCTATGTAGCCTTAGTGGTGTATCCTGAGTGCCAACCTCTTATCATAAGTTGCCTTTTGGTCATCTCAAACTGCATGGCTCAGGGGTACCTCAAATGACCATGTCCCAAACTGAACTCATCTTTCCCTTCAGACACTTCCCTCTTCTGAGCACCCATCTTGCTGTTGAGGGCACCACCATTCTCCAAGTCTCTCAATAACCTTGGAATTCTTCTTAACTCCTCGCTCTCTGTCACCTCATATATATTCTCAATTTCCAAATCTTGTTTCTTCATCCGTAACCTCTCTCTTTTATGTCCCCTTCTTTTCATTCACACATTCACCCCTCATTCAGACCTTCATCACCTCTCACCTGGAGAATGGCCATAGTCAAGTCAAGTCAACAGGCATTTATTAAGCACTTATATGCCAGGTATCACTGTCCTTGATGCCATCCTCAACTCCTCTGTCACATTCCACAGAAACGCCTTGTTGCCAAGTCATCTCTAACTTTATAACATCTCTCCTATGCATCCCTTTCTCTCCACTCACAAAGTCACCACCCTGGTATAGATTATCATCACCTCATATATCAACTCTTACAATCAATGGCATTCTTGTTGGTCTTCCTACCTCAAGGTTCTCTCCATTCTATCCCCTTCTTCCCTTAGCTGCCAAAGAGATTTTTCCTGTTATCTTCTGACCAGTTGTTCAACCCCCTTACCATCTGTGGGTTGGGAGCCCTGGAAGCAGCCACAGCCATGCTGCTGATTCAGTCACTCCCAAGGATTGCTCTTGGCCTGCTGGGGCCAGCTGGCCCTGCACTGGACTGCTCTCTACTCCTACCCTGGTGCAACAGCCCCTTCCTGCTGACCTTCTAAGTTGTCCCTGGTGTCTGTGGGCCGAGAGGTCTGGAAGGCCGCCATAGCCGCCAGCGATTCAGTCACCCCGAGGCCTGCTCCAAGCTCTCTGGGGCCTGATCTGAGCTGGCACAGCCTGCACTAGACTGCACTCCTCTCTCAGCCTGGTGCAACAGACCTTTCCTGTTGACCTTGTAAGTTATCTTGGGCTGGAAATTTGTTTCACTCTGCTTTTTTATGGGTTCCGCTGTTCTAGAATTTGTTTAGTCATTTTTCAAAGGTCTTTGGAGGGTTTTGGAGGTGAGCTCAGGTGAATCCCTGCATTTATTCCTCCATCTTGGCTCCACCCCCCCCCCAAGTGATGTTTCTAAAGCACAGGTTGATCTGTGTCATCCCTGCATATACCACTCAGTAAATTCCAGTGACTTCCTATTAACTCCAAGATAAAATATAAAATGCTCTTGTGAGCATTTAAAGCCCTTCACAAACTTACCCTTCCTGTATTTCTAGTCTTCTTAACACTTTACTTTCCTGTATATACATTTATGATCAAACAACACCTATCTTCTTGCTGTTCCTCATACTCCATTTCTCCATGTCCCAGCTCCAGACCTTTTCAGTGGTTTTGCCCAGTGCCTGGATTGCTCTCCCTCCTCTCTTCTGCATACTGGCTTTCTTCAAGAGTCACCTCAAATCTTACTTTCTTGCAAGAGGCCTTTTCCAGTCTCCCCCACTGCTAACACCTTCCCTTTGAGTAACCTTTCAATTACTGTGTTGGTATATGGTTACTTGCATATTCTCCCCACCCCTTTCATTAGAATATGAGCTTCTAAAGGGCAGAGATTGTGTTTAAACAGTGCTTGGCACATAGTAAGTACTTAATAAATGTTTGTTAACTGACTTCTCCTTCTCTGTCTTTCCCCAACAGTTCGTTGTAGTATGGGAAAAAATTGTGCAAAATTGTTCAACACAGCAACAATATCTTTTTAAGTACAGCCACATTTCATTTCCATAATCTATAGTCTTTTCTTCCTTCTCCTACTCCGTCTATCTGCACTGGACATGTATATATGTTCTCTATTTGGAAAAGACTTTTGCCTATCCTTTAGAATCAGTATTGGTCAATGCATTTAATATAAATCAAGTTGGCTTTTTGGTTCTATTTTCATTTACATTTGTAGACGTGTATCTTTTTCTCTTGATTCTGCCTTCCTTATTCTGCATTAGCTCATACACACCCTCCTACATAGATCCTTAAATAGAAATTCTGTCACCTGGGGGAGGGACAGACACTGTGGTTTAGAAAATAGTCCTATGGAGGGGAGGGGCAATGACTAGACCTACGGCAGTCTTACTACTTACAGTTATTTGACAAAGGGAATGGGTCATCTCCTAGGGTGACCTGTGTTCCTTCATAGGATTGGGGAGCAGAAGACAGTCTTCAGGCAAGGAGCGCACGGGCAATAGTGGCTCTATTTGCATGGCATGAGCTGGTGGTGGTCTATGAAGCACCAGTCAATTAATATGCATTTATTAAGCCCTTACACTGTGCCAGATACTACTGGATACAAAGCAAGACAAGAACAAAAATAGTCCCTGTCCTCGAGGGGCTTACATACTAATGGGGGAGCTAATATGTTAGTAGTTACATACAAGATACACATGAGTAGAAGAAAGGGAACCTTAAACAAGTGACTGGGGAAGGCAGGCCAGGAAGACCTCCTGCAGAAGATGGTATCTGAACTGAGCCTTGAAAAAAACCTAGAGAAATCATGTGATGGAGATAGAGCATTTCTAGATGTTTCTGGAGGGTGGGGTGTGCATGTATGTGTGTGTGTGGTGTGGGGAACCACCCGTAAAAAGGCATAGAGATTGGAGACTGTAGATGGAGTATCATGTGGGAGGAACAGCAAATAGGCCAGTGGTAGTTGTATCACAGAGGGGATGGGGAGTACCTATGAGAAGGCAGGAAAGGTAGGAAGCAGCCAGTTTGTAAAAAGCTTTAAATGTCAAGCAGGGGACTTTATATTTGATCAAAGAAATATAGTGAGTCACTGTAGTTAATTAGCAGGGCGATGACATTACTTTTTAGGAAAAGTACTTTAGTAGCTATGAGAAGGATGAATTGGAGTAGGGAGAGACCAGCTTTGGAATCCAGTTATTGTACCTGGCATGCAGATCGTTGGATTGACTTGACCGTTGCCATTCTCCAGGTGAGAGGTGACGAAGGTCTGAACGAGGGGTGAATGTGTGAATGGAAAGAAGGGGACATAAAAGAGAGAGGTTGTGGATGTAGAAACAAGATTTAGCAACTGAGAATATAGATAGATAGATAGATAGATAGATAGATAGATAGATAGATAGATAGATAGATACACACACACACACACACATATATATATATATATGTATGTATGTATGTATATATGTATGTATGTATGTATGTATCTGAGGTGACTGAGAGTGAGGAGTTAAAAAGGATGCCAAGGTTATTAAACTGGGCGACTTGGAGTTTGGTGGTACCCTCAACAATAATAGTGAAGTTCAGAAGATGGGTGAGTTTTGGGGGGAAAGGCAGTAAGTTGTTTTGGACTTGTGTGGTATTTTAGTGAAGACTGGGAATGGTGGTTTCTGGCCCCCCCATGGAGAGGACTTGTATCGTACGCCCTCACTTCTCACCAGGCAAATCTCTTATGGCCATGTATTAGGTATCATTTTGTTACCATGTTTGTCTGAATTTCTCATTCTCCATTTTCATTACATTCATGTACCTTAATTTGTTCAAACATTCCCCAGTTGATAAACCACAAATTCAGCATGTCCAAGACAATTGTCATTCCTTGTGTTTCCATATAAAGTTACAGGCTTTTCAGATAAATGAGTGATTTTATTATTTATTCTTGGTGTATGCCCATAATTTTGAATATATATAATGTTCAAGTGGATATATGCATAGTGCTGTATTATCATTGAAGAAATAGCCCAGTTTACCTGGATTATGGAATGCATAGAAAAGGGAGTATGAGGTAAAAGGAGGACCTTGATTTACGGCTACCTGCATAATTTGAGCTTTACCTGGTAGATAATAGGGAGATACTGAAGATTTTTGAGCCAAGGAGTAAGAGGACCAGATCTATGCATAAAAAAATATTATTCAGTGTATATGTAGAGCCTATAATGGATTGCATGCTGTCTTTAGGGCGGGGGGCAGAAAATTCGGAGCTCAAAAGCTTGTGGAACTGAATGGTGTAAACTAAAAATAATTTAAAAGAAAGAAAAGAAATATTACTCAGGCAGTATCATAGAAGTTGTATGGAACATGGAGTTGGGAAGCACTGTTAAGAGACTTTTAATAGTCTAGGTCAGGGGTGGAGAACCTGGGGCCTCAATGCCCCAGATTCCCCACCCCTGGTCTAGGTAAATGGTAATGAGGGTCTCTGTGAGCGTGATCAAATTGGGGAAAGAGAGTAGGGGACAGATGTGAGAGATTTTGAAGAGGTAGAGCCAAGATCTCATGATTGATTTAGAGGTAAAATTGAAGAAAGAGTCAAAAGTAAACCCCAAATTAAACCCATGGGAGAAATGAATGGTATGATCAACAGAAGTTCTAATTAAGTCAGGAGGAGGAACAAGTCTATAGGGAAAGAATGAGCCCAGTTTTGGACATACTGAGTTTGAAGTGATAGTGAGACATTAAGTTGGAAATACAGGAATCTATAGCTCAGGAGAGGGGTCGTGCTAGAGATAGCAGATTTGGGAGCCCTCTACTTAGAAGGAGCAGTTGAAATTGTAGGAGTGAATTCACAGAGAGAGTGTACAGGGTCAGTGACAGACCCTTGTATGGGAGGAACACATCCACATTTAGAGGTTTAGAAGACATTGAGGAGCAAGAACAGGGACATTCGGAAAGATAGGAAGACAACCAGAAATTTGGTATCTGTGTAGTCCAGGGAGAAATCTCTAGTTTCCTTCAAAGTACAGCTTGAATATCATCCCTCCTGCAGGAGGTTTTCCTGAATTCCCACCCCACACCCAACCTCTGCATTGCTTGCATTTATCTTTTACGTATTTTGTACACACACACACACACACACATTTATACACATATATGTTTCTTCCCCTAGTAGAATGTAAGCTCCTTCAGGGCCTTTTATATTTCTAACACCTGGCATATAATAAGTGCTTAATAAATATGTGCTGATTTGCATAATTATTTGATACAGAAGGAGGGCATGGTTAACAATGTCAGAAAAATCAAGAAGAATGAGTCCTAAAAAGAGGCCGTTGGATTTACAGATTAGGATTTCACTGGTAAGCTTTTGATAAAAACCGTTCCAGTTAAGTGGTTGGGTGTATAATTCCAACTGAAAAAGATTGATAAGAGTTAATAATGAAGAGTAAAGGCATTATTTTTTTTTAATCCTGACACTCTTTTCAGTAGTGAAGAGGAGGAGAAAAAGGATGGTAACTGGATGGGAGATAGAAGGGTCAAGGAAAGGCTTTTTCGGTATGGGAAGACCAGAACACATTAGTTAAGCAGATGGGAAGGGCTGACCATTGGAGAGAGAAGGATTAAATTAAAGATGAGTGAGAGGAGAGGTGATTGTTGGAGAGGCCTACTCCAGAAGTCAGGAGGAAATGGGGTCAGGGGTGTAATAGAGGGATTAACCTCAGTGTTGAGTAAGGGTATCCCTCCTGTGACTAAAGGAAGTATGAGAAAACCACTGAGAAGTTTGAGAAATAGAGGAGGATTGAGGGAGTTCGAGTCAGATAACCTTAATATTCTCAGTGAGGTATTCTCAAATCGCAGCGAGGGCTTCCCTGATGTTATAAACCATAAATTTTAGTGGCCTAAAATCAGCATCATGCCTTGATTTTCTCCAGTGACTGATCTGCCCTGGGGAAGTCAGATAGTGGGAGTTACCTAGGAAGGAAAGTTTGTAGGTCAGTAGATGGTAGGTGGTGGAGCAGACAAGGGAGGGGAGGGGAGGGGCTAGTGAAACAAAATCTAAGTAGCTTACTGTGGAGTTAAGCTTGGTTATGGAAGCCAGAGAGACCAAATTAAGAAAGATGGAGTGAGTGACTAGCCATCAATTAAAAGGCTACAAGTTCAAAAGTGTGGGGGGTGGGGCAGAAGGGTAGGGGGGTGGGCAGAAACATAGATGGCATGCTTTTCAGATTTGCTTATGACAGAAAGCTTGAAAGGATAGCTTACAAACTAAATGTGATATTGGGTTGCAAAAGATCTTGACAGCCTAGAATATTGGGCGAAGTCAAAAAAGATGACTTTTATCAGGGTTGGGAGAAGGGAAGATTAGGGGATAAGCATTTATTAAGCACCTACTCTGTGCCTGGTACTGCACTAAACACTTTACAAATATCTCACTCGATAATTGGATAAATGTAAAGGCTTACACTGGAGTTTAAAAAAAAATGAACTTTCCAAGTTCTACATAATGAAGGTATGTCTAGACTGTAGTTTGTCTGGGGAACTTAGGGGACCAGAAGCTTGGTATAGTCAGCAGTATGATGTGATAGCTGCCAGGAAAGCGAATACAATCTTAGGCAACATTAAGAGAGGTCATAGCGTCCTGGTCGAGGCCAGTGAGAACCCTACTTTCCTCTGCCTTGGTCAAACCATATCTGCAGTATTCAGTTCTGGGCAGCACATGTTAAGAAACATATTTAAAAACTAGAGAACATCAGAGGAGGACAACTGGGAAGGTAAAAGACCTCCAGCTCAGGCCGTATGAAGATTGGTTAAGGAACTGGGAACGTTCTAGAGAAGAGAAAGCGGGGTGGGGGTATGTGCCAGAGGAAAAGCCTGTCACAAGGAATAAGCGTTAGACTTGCTCTGTTTGACTTCAGAGGGCAGAACTAATAGCACTGGGTGGAAATTTCAGAAAAATTAAGGCTTCGTGTGAGGGAAATGTTCCTAATAATGAGAAACCCCCTGAAAGGGGATAGGGTTTCTCAGCGGGTTAATAGGTACTTCCTCATGAGATCTTGAAGCAAAAGCTTGCATGACCATGTTAGGTATGTTGCAGAAAGAAGTCTTATTCAGGTAAAGGTTGGACTCGATGGCCTTTGAGGTCCTTTCAGAGGGACATGTGATCCTGAAGAAACAATTTAGTGTAATAATAGCTGAGGTAGAAGGAAATTCAGTAGGTAAATGAAAAATAAGAATTAATAATGATAATAATAATAGCTAGTATTTATACAAGGCAGCTAGAACTCTATTCTAGAGTTCAAATCTGGCCTCAGACACTCACTAACTGTGTGACCCTGGGCAAGTTACTTAACCCCGTTTGCCCCAGTCCCTCATCTGTAAAATGAGCGGGAGAAGGAAATGGCAAACCACTTCAGTATCTTTGCAAAGAAAACCCCAAATGGGGTCATGAAGAGTCAGGCACAACTGAATATGACTGAACAAAAACATTTAAATAGCATTTTGAAGTTTGCAAAGTACTTTTCTATAACTCAGGCGCTATTATTATCCCCATTTAACAAAGGAGAACACTGAGACTAAAAGAGGTTAAATACCTTGCCCAGGGTGACACAGCTAGTAAATGTCTGACACAGGAATTGAACCTGGGTCTCCCTAACTCTATCCACTGTGCCACCCATTGTCCTGGGAATATGGAAACTGGAACTTAAGAGGAGCGGCTTCTGGTGTTACTTTTGCTTAAAAACATTCAATGCTTCCTTCTTTGCTTCTTGTATAAAATTTAAAAGACTAAAACTAAAAACCTTCTTTAAGCTGGCATAAAAACACACCCACCATCTAGTTCCAACCCATTTTCCAGCCTTTTAGTAGTAGCTCCCCTTCCTGTACCCCACATTCCAGCCAGAATAGCTCCCTGATCTTGTCCTGCACTCTCACCTTGGTACCTTCACATCAGCCATCCTCCTGTGTCTGTAATTAACACCAGTAGGAAAGTGTAGAAAGAGGAGAGCCAGGGCCAGAACTTTGGGGCTTAGTGGCATTTAGGAGTCAAGAGGAGAATGAGTCAACAAAGGCACCCAAGAAGGGGTTGTTGGCAGAGGCTAGAGGAGACCCATGAGAGCACAGTGCCACTGAAGCCAGTGGCAGAGAGGGAATATTGGAAAGGAGGGGGTGTTTGCATCCTTAATTAAGAATGCTTGGATTGTCCTTACTTGTCTTAATAGTAATATCCATGACTTTCTGGGCTCGAGGGAGAGAAGCGACCCTTTTAGTTACAGTTCATTTCTTCCAAAACTTGAAAATAGGCATGTTTAAATCCTGGAAATAAATTTAGCAAATGTATTACTTTATAAAGACAAGGAAAGATTCCTGTATGCGTCCACATCTCCTTTAGTGAGAGCAGCTTGAATATTGCATCAACATCCTGACATTATTATGAATAAAGGTCAGCCACCACTCTTCTGACTTCCTCATCCTGAGCATCTATTAAGCAGAGACAAACAATTGTCTTGGACTGATCACTTTGGGCTCTTGTTTTTTCCGTCCTATCTTTCGTCTGCAAAATTACCGTTAAATCTCTCATGCAGCTAAAGCTAATTAATTCCTCTTAGGATGTTAACGATGAAAACATGGGCATGGTGTAATAGTAGGAAGGGGGTGGGTGGAAGGAGGGGGGCTTCCTTCTGAGGACAAGTTTAATGAGAGTGGTCACAATTTCAATGATATTTTTAGAACTCTAAGGTCAAGGGCCTCCTCTCACCAGAACTTTGGTCCCAGGAGTATGTGTTTGGAGGATTCTTTTGTATATAGTTCTTAGATTGGTCCAGCACCTTGTGGGCACTAGGTAAATATTGTGGGCACTAGGTAAATATTGTCATAAAAAAGTCACTGGCGTTGAATTTTTTTAACCTGGGTTCAAATATTTTTTTATTTTTATTTTTTTATTTAGTACATTTCCTAGTTACGTGTAAAAACAATTTTTAACATTCGTTTTTAAAACTTTGAGTTCCAAATTCTCTCCCTTCCACTCTCCCCACCCCTCTCCCACACTGAGAAGGAAAGCAATTCAAAATAGGTTATATACGTGTAGTCATGACACTGAATTTTTCCAGACCATCTAGAACATGGGTTCTTAACCTTTTTTTGGTATTTTTGGACCCCTTTCTCAGAAGAAGGCTTTTAAATGCATAAAATGAAATATATTTTCAAACAAAGGAAACCAAGTATATTAAAGTATAGTTATCAAAACATTCAAAAAACAAGTTCATGAACTTCGAGTTAAGAACTCTCTTACTGGAGGCTGTTAGAACATTACTCATATCTCAGTCTGACTGCGTACTCCTATGTTATTTTTCAGGATCAGTAAGGATTTATTAAGTGCCACTCGTATACGGCATAGGAGATACAAATACACAAAATGAAACAATCCCTGCTTTGAAGGAATTTCCATCCTAACACATCCTACAGCAGGGCTGTCCAAAATACAGCCCGCTGCATGCGGACCGCAGTGTGATTTGATGCAGCCCACCTGTGGGTTTTAATTTTTGCAAACGAAAAAATAAAATAATGATTTGCGTGGAATGCGTGTTAGATTTTTTTAATTCCATCACTAATAAATAATCTCATTGATGTTAATTTTCTTTGGTGTTTTTAAGCAGTATTACGGACGGAACATATCGCATGGAATTTTCAATCCATCTGCGGGATGCGTTCCTTCTGTATGATACAGACTAGTCAGTATGCACCTCCCTTTATACGGTTCTGTTGTCGCTTTGTTGTTTTGTGTTTGCTTTTGTGCTTTGCGCCACGTGTTCCCCTACTTTCTGTTAGTGTATTTTTTATTGTTTTTATTCTGGGTGCAGCCCTTGAATAATTATTTTATTTTAATGCAGCCCTAAGAGAACCTAAGGTTGGACAGCCCTGTCCTACAGGATTAGGAAATGGAAACATAGAATATGTGACTTGCCTAAGTTCACACAGTAGACTAGTTTAAGAGCCGGGCATAAGGACTGCATATTCTGCCTTTGAATTTTCTATTAGGGGGTGCAAGAGTGAAGGTTGCAGTGCATGTGGAGTGCAGGTTGAAATGTAATTTTTTCAAGATTTGAGGAATTTAAATGTAAAAGCATTTCATGATAGATATAAAATTATTTTAAAATCTTTCAATGAAAATCCCTGCAATTTGCAAATGCTTATTGAACTTTCCGTAGCTAGCATCCCTAGCGTCAAGGACTAAGATAGTTGACATTAAAATTGAGCACCCTTGCAAATGGCTATCCCATGTGCATCGACATGTAATTACAAAAAAGAAAAACAATTTCGAGGACCTCTTAGCTATAAGACAACCTGGATTAAGAGTCAGGAAATTTGATTTCAGTTAGTGTAAAGTGAGGCTCTTGGACAACCTGATCTCCAAGAGCTCTAACATTCTGTTTTTCTCTGGGTGTGGAGATAGCTATCTAACGCTTAAAATAGAACCTTCCTTTATTCTCACTTCCATGGACGTGTCCTTGAAGCAGGCTTACAAATGGGCTCAGTTAAACAAGTTTCATCTCCATGCTTTTAAACCTTTTTGTTCCTGGAAGGTTCTTTTAGCTGACAAAAGATCTTACATTACAAATACGCCATTGATGATCTTTTGATTGGACTTTCATTTCATACTGTTTTTTGTCTGTTGAGGTTAAAGTACCATAACCTTCATTAGCTTCTACATCAGTTTAGTAAAATCACTGGTGTTACTGAGAACAATCATAGATAGTGGGGATGTGGCTTGAAGATATTCTCAGAAATATCTGCTGAACTTGATACCTGGTTTCAAGTCTATAGCTTACGGTCTTTTATCTCAGTATAGTCAAGGGATCACGGATTTGGAGCTAGAAGGGACCTGAGAGTTCATTAATCATAGGATCGTGGACCATAGAGTTGGAAAGGGCTTTAGAGGTCATCAAGTCTTTCAGAGAGAGAAACTTGAAGCCCAAAGAAATTAATTTATTGTTGTTCAGTTGTTTTCAGTTCACATCCAACTCTTTGTGACCCTATTTTGGGATTTTCTTGGCAAACATACTGGAGTGGTTTGCCATTTCCTTCTCCAGCTCATCTTACAGGTGAGGAAACTGAGGCAGACAGTGTTAAGTAACTTGATCAGGGTCACACAGCCAGTAAGTGTCTGAGGTCTGGATTTGAACTAAGGAAGATGTGTCTTTTTGACTTCGGCACCATTGAGCCCCTTAGCTGCCCGGGAAGTTAATGGCTAGCATTGATATAGTGTTTTAAGGTTTGCAAAACACTTTACAAATATTATCTCATTTTATCCTCACAACAACCCTGGGAGGTAAATGCTGTTATTAGTGCCATTTTATTGAGGAAACTGAGGCTGGGGTTGAATTTAGGTCTTCCTGACTGCAGGCCCAGTGCTCTATCTACTGCACCACCTCCCTGTCTCCGTACATCACATACATATATAGATAGTTAAATGTCAGAAATTCAGACTCAAGTCCTCTGACTCCAGATCCCCTGTGTCACAAAGAGCCCTATGATAAAATGCAATCTCCCCTATTGTGGTTGAAAAGATCCTTACCATCAAGGGCTCAGACTTGATCTCTGACATGGGAAAAAGTTTTCTCCCACCCACAAGTCCATGACTCGAATGTCTTGGAAACTTGCTGCAACTTGAATGTTACAACAACAGTGAAATCACATTGCTTCAAATGGTTTTTAATCCTAGTGGTAACTTTTCTCTCTAACCCCATTAAAGGTTAATTCAATAGGGGGAAAAAAACCCAACCATACACAGACTAGTCATTCCATTGGTCCCAAATAATTTCCCGATAGGGACCTCTCATTTGAAACATTTTCCTTCTAAATATCCTAGTTAAGGTAGCTGACTCAGGAGTTATGCTCTCCAGCCTTGCAAAACTTATGTCTTACTCAGGTATGGTTTCATTTTGTTCCACTCCCTTTTCCTGTTAATGGAATAGGATTTTTTGTCAGAGGGAAATAGTGTTTTAAGGAAGTTATTGTTTTCCTTTCTTAGTGGGTGGAATTAGGGTAGATTAAGTAAGCTTGAATATAATTGAGAACTTAATTTTAGATTTTATTAATATTGCCCAGCTGTAAATTTCAATTTAGTGCTCTGAGAGTAAAGGTTTTTAAAGGTTGAAAGGCAAGGTCTAATCCTTTGGTTTTAACTCTTTTACATCTAGGGGGAAAGGGGAATAAATAGCCTTCCAAGGATGATTAATTTGGATGTAAAAGGGATCTTAGAAGCCACCTAGTCCATCTCTGACCCCTCATTTATTAGAGGTGGCAGCTGAGGCCCAGGTAGGTGAGATGATTTGCCCAAGATCACACAGGTATTAAGTGGCCCAGCAAGATTCAAACTCAGGTCCTTTCAGCAGTATTTAGCGATAAATGGCTAAAACAAGAGGAGAAACATTGTGTTGGAATGCTCAGACTACTTTTTAGTCTATTTTGTAAGGCTCTTACTGGAAAAAGCTTTTCATGTCACAAGGTATGTTGGGATAATTTTAAAATTCTAGTGAGGATTTTGAAGTTTTCTAAATAAAACCTCACAAATTCAACCATGTCTCTAAATTGTTTTAAGGAGATCATGGGGTAAATAACTAGTCTGTTGTGATTAAACTAACATGAAACCAAGACATCCTTGGAAACCCAAAGATGAGGGTGGTGGGGAATGGAATCTAACCCAGAAATGTGCCACTTTATGGGCGGCCAGCCCATATGTTCCGGAGTGGGGGGGATATTCAGAGATAGAGTTTGGAGAAAATAGAATATAGTATAATCTTTGGCTGCCTGGGCAAATGAACCGCAGAACTCATTGAGAAAATACCATATAATGTAATGTAAAATCCCATGGTGTCTTTTTCCCTTTTCCTCCCTGACTCCCCGATCCTGTTTTTTCCTTCCGATGCTGGAAAAGTGAGCAATTTATTCTCATTAAAACAATGTAATAGTCCAGCACTCTTCATGCCCATCTTTCTAGGGAAACCAGAGAGAGCTTGAACTTAGAACAACTACCCTTTATAACAGAGAGATAAATGTTATGAAAGGATTCGAAAGGATTTGTTAAAGGGCAAGGGTCAGAATATTTCCTATAAATACATCTAAGCACATGGAAGCATGAATGAAGTGAAAAAAGAAACATTTATTAAATGTTTATTTTGTGCAAAGCTCAATAATTTTTAATTCATCAGGAAAGAAATGCAAAACCGTCTGCCTCTGTCCTCCTGGTATTTATATTCTAATTGGCCAGACTACATGCTTAGTGGAGTCCTGATGTGGGAGGGGCATTTAGGGAGAGGGGGAAATCACCTGGATAGTGAATGGGGCCTGTGGGGAGTAGATTGACACACCTTATTCAGGAATGATGGTAGAGTTGGTTTGATCCTGGTTCCAGAACAGGAGGGGCTTGGTAAGGAAGTTGTACAGCAAGCTTTTGATGACGGGTTCACATGAATTTCCTGATAGTTGAGAATAATGTATTTTTGTAGCTATGAAAATATCACAGCCTCAGTTTCCTTATCTGAAAAAGAGGGCAGCAAGTATGATTTTTGGTGGCAAAAACTTGGAAATAATTGGTTCCTCTGGATTGGGCAATGAGTAAACAAATTGTGGTATATGAATGTAATTGAATATTATTGTACAAAGAAACATGGGAAAAGTTGTATGAACTGATGCAGCATGAGGAAATCTGAACCTAGGGAAAAACATGCATAATGACTACACAAATGCTCAGATCAGTTACAATGACCCATGACCAAAAACACCCCCTCTCAGTAGAAAAGTGGGGGATCCCTAGTGTGGAATCGTAGGCTTTCAGACCTAATTGCTCTGTGGGTTGGATTTTGCTTGACTTTTTTGGCTATAAGAAGATTCAACTGGGATGGGTTTGGGAAATGATTATGGTATAAAAAACCAAATGAACCACTAAATATTTTTTTTAGAAGAGACATTCTTGTGTGGTGAAAAGAATGCTTAATTTCTGGCAATTTCCTTACCCGTAAAATAGAAATAATAATGTTTTTTGACCTTACCAGATGGTTGTAAGGATCAGATGAGAATACTATGTGAAAATGTTATGTTACAGAAAGCATTATATAAATGTGAATAATTGTAGTTATTTAGTTACTCACTGCTACCCCATAGTATATGAAGGGTTTATTTTTGCACTGAGGGACCCTCTTTCCAGAATGAATAATTTAAGTTCTGGTGCAAGAGATTGGAGATAAAGGTTAGCTGTCACTTCAAATTCTACTTGTTTAAAACTGAACTCGTTATCTGGCCCCCTCCTCCAATCAGCTTCTTCTCCAGACTTCCCTATTTCTGTTACCGTTCTATTGTATCATTCATTTTTTCCTTCAGGCTTGAGAATTCAGAGTCACATCCTTGCCTACTTCTCCCACATCTAGTAGTTACCAAGCTCTTTTTATTCTTGGTTTTCGAATTCAGTTTCCTCTTGCTGAGGTTTTCCTTTGAAGTGTATTTTCCTCTCCATTTTCTTTTCCACCATGCTCAAGGCTTTCTCTTTTCTGTCTGCCTTCTTGCTAATCTCCTCCATTCCAGAAGGTCCCTGTTTCAATTCATATTGTATAGAGCTGACAAACTAATTGTTGGGAGCCCTGCGACCTCTGACAGGCAAGTCCAGAGAATAGAAAGAGGCTGAGAAGCTGTTATCGAGAGGTTGCACCTATGACCCAGATTCATCACTCTCCAGATTTTTCAGTGTTCTCTGCCCAAGACCTTGGGTAGCTCACAACCTAGCACACATGATTTCCTGGGGGACAAAACAAAACACAGAGGGACACAGAGAAAGTCACATAAAAACAGCAGACTCCCAGAACCACACTATCATCGATGTTTCACCTGGCTCACCATTTCTTTCTCCATATGAAATAAATAGCTTTGTAATCAATCAAGGAGCCCTTTGTGGGCTAGGCAGCAACAGCTTGGTATAGTGAACAGAGTCCTGCATTAGGAGCTAGGAAGACCTGAGGTCAGATCCTGAAAACTAACTGTGTGATCTTGAGGAAGTGACTTATTCTCTCCAAGCCTTATTTTCTTTGCTTATAAAATAAGGATTATATAACAGTTACCTACCATCAAATGAAGTAAAAGGGCTTTTCAAATCTTAATGCACTATGTAGATGCTAGCTATTATTACAAAAATTAAACAGTCCCTGACCGCATGGAGCATACATTCTATCAGTGTAAATAACATGTACACATAAGTATATCTTGAGTAAATACAGAGAGGGAACACTAGCAGCTGGGGCTAGGAGAAAAGGTCTCATATAGGACATAGTCAAGTGCATGAGCCAAGCTTTCAAGAAAGCTAGATATTTTAAGAGGCAGAGGCAAGGACATGGTGAATTCCAAGCAGACAGGGAGGGTGTGGATTTGTGTGAGGGTGTGGGGGCAGTATTCAGCCTTTTAAAGGCACCAAAATGAAAAAAAATGGGATATCATATGTGAATAGAGTGCCGGCCCTGGAGTCAGAAAAACTCTTCCTGAGTTCAAATCTGGCTTCAGATACTTACTAGCTGTGTGACCTTTGGCAAGTCACTTAACCCTGTTTGCCTCGGTTTCCTCACCTGTAAAATGGTCTGGAGGAAGAAATAGCAAACCACTCCAGTATCCTTGCCAAGAAAACCCCAAATGGGGTCATGAAGAGTAAGACACAACTGAAACGGCTCAACAACGAGAGTATACAAAGAGGACTGTGTAAAAAGACCAGGTTATGAAAGACTTTAAAAAAGAGGGGAAGAGGAAGAGAAATAAATAGCATTTATACATTGCAAACTACTACATTCCAAAAACTGTGCTAAGCACTTTACATGTGCTATCTCATTTAATCCTCACAAAACCCATTATTCATATTTTACAGCTGAAGAAACCAGTTTTACGGTTGAGGCAAACACAAGTTCAGTGACTTGCCCAGAGTCACCCAGCTAGTAAGTGTCTAGGGCTGGACGAAGGCCCAAGTGAGGAATTTGTGGTTGATACTGGAGGCGATTGGGAGCTTCTTAGGATGATGATGTCATCAGACCTGTGCTTTGGGGGTATCTATCACTTTGGCAGCTGTGTGGAGGAATGGAGAAGGCCATCTTATGTTAGCGAGACTAATTAGAAAGCTGTTTCAGTAGTCCAGGAGTGGTATAACAGCAGTACGAGGGACCAGACCAGAAGTTTTTGCTTTTTTCTGCTTTTATCAGCTCCTGTAGGTAGCTTCAGAATTGGACCAAGACTGATAGAGCTCTCAGTGAGTGTTATTTCCTGTAGCCACTGCTACTGGTCTCTACTACTCAGATGACCTGTCTTGGGCTTCCGGTATCATAGTTTGAGATCTGGAAGGGACCTTAGAAGTCATCTAATCCATTCCCCCCTTTTATATATGAGGAACCCAGGACCCAGAAAGGTCATGTCACTTGCCCAAGGTTGCTAGATAAGTAGAAGAGCCAGGATTTCAGTTTCAGGCCTTTAATTCTAAATTTGTCACTTTTTCTTTCTTATCAAGTCTAGATTCTTCCACTTGTTCTTCAGGACCTTCCATTTGCCTCCCCCTACCCTGCTCATCCAATTTTATGTCTCATTCTTTCCCAATGCACTTTGTTTTGTTTTTAATTTTTCCCCATCAACAGAAATCTATTTTCTTGCCTTCTCACCTGTTTCTCTACCCTTTCCCCCCACTCTGAAAAAGAAAAATAAAAAAAATCAAATATGCATAGTCAAGCAAAACAAATTCCTACATTGGCCATGTCCAAAAAAGAACCATGTCCCTCTCTTTACCCTGAGTCCATCACCTTTCAGTCAGGAAGAGACTAGAGAGTTTTATCATGAGTCCTCTATAATTGTGGTTAGTTGTGGCATCAATCAGAGTTCTTGTTTCTTTCAGAATCATTTATCTTTACAATGTTTTACAATTATTTAAATTATTTTCTCGAGTCTGCCCACTTTACTCTGCATCAGTTTACATAAGTCTTTCTAGGTTTCTCGGAAACCATCCCTTTCATAATATTTTTCATGGTACAGTAGTATTCCAATGAATTCAGATATCAAAATTTTGTCTAGTCATTCCGCATTTGGTGGGCTGTTCTTTGCCTCCACAAAGAGCTGCTATTAATATTTTTTTACATATGAATCCATTTCCTCTTTTTATAGAATCTCTTTTCCCCAAATCACTTTTATGCTATCCTAAGACAGTTCCCTGAGAGATGACCAGTCTTGAAACTGGGAAAGCTATTTCAAGTTTTGCCTCTGACAGACACTAGCTATGTGACCAGAGGTGAGTCGCTTAATCTCTCATAGCCCCTAGGCAACTCTAAGACAATAAGTTGTAGACCAGTTACCGAACCCATTGGTGGAGAGAGTCCCTATACAGGTGAAATTATACATCTGGACTAAACAACAAAATACATACAGTCCTCCCCCTCACGTCCCACAAACATATAGTGGTCGTTCTAGTCGTTATGTTTTCATAGTTGTTATTCTTATCATCTTTACAGCTAAACTGTGGCAGTATTCCAAGGAAAGATGTGCACATAGCGAGTATGTTTATGTCCCCAAAGCTTTGTCGGGGCCTTCCTCTTTGTGTTTAATTAGTATTTAATTAGTCTATTCAGAAGACACCCAGAGCTTTAAATCAAGTCTTTCTCTTGAGCTCTAGTTCTGCATTATCTATTACCTACTGGATGTTTCCAACCAAGTAACTTATAGGCATCTCTTTTCCTCAATTCACTTTTATGTTATCAAAAGACAGTGCCCTGAGAGATGACCAGTCTTAAATGCTGCCTGAAGAACAAAGTCATTCTACTGAGGATGTGCTGGATTCCCAGATGTTGTTGCAATGGAAGAGCCACCTTTGCAAACTAAAGAGGTTTCTGAGCCTGCCCCAGACCACCAGCAAGAGAAAATCCCTATTATATTCCCTGCCAAACCCATAACTTTCCTATTTCTACCCAGGACACTATCATTTCCCCAGGTTCTCAACCTCAGTTCACTCTCACTTACCCATATGTCCGGTAAGTTGCTAAATCTCGTCATTGCTGCTTCTGCATCATCTCTCTCTCCACTTAGGGCTACTATCCTAGCTGGCTCAGTTTCTCATCTCCTCTTGCCTGGACTATTGCAATAGCTTCCTAATTGGTATCCTTGCCTCGTGTTTCTTGCTGCTCCAATCCATCTGACACACAGCTTGCTAAAGTGATTTTTCTAAATGGACACACAGATCTGTCCATTCTACTTTTCGGCAAAATAAACTCCATTGGCTTCCAATTTCCTTGAGGATCAAATACAAATGCCTCTGCTTAGAAGTTAGAGCCTTTTATAATGTTGCTCCAACCTACCTTAACAGCCTTAGTATATATGACTCCATGGTTCAGCCAAACTGGTTTTCTTGCTTTTCCTTACATTGGACACTCCATTTCCCATCTCCCTGCCTTTATCTGGCTATCCCCCATGCTTAGAATGTATTATGTCCTCAGCTCACCACTGAGTATCCCTAGCTTCCTTCAGAGCTCAGCTGAAGGACACTTCCTACGTGAGTTTTTCTAATTTCTTCTGCCTAGCTGTTAGTACTTCTCCCCATTATGTTGTTTATTACATATCTATCTATATATGTGTGTGTGTGTGTGTATTGTTATTTGTCCTTCATTATCAAAGAGGACCACATATATGTATGTATATACTATTGAATATAAATTTCTCAGTGTCTAGCCTAGAGTCTGGCATCCAGTAGGTGCTTAATAAATACTGGTTGGTTGATTGATTGTGTAACCTGGACAACCCTCCCCTTCCTGTCTATTTCTCTAAGTTCTGCCTATCTAAAGCAATTATATAAATGTCAGCTGTTTTTATTATTTCAAAGGCTAGCCTATCTCATCTCTTCCACGAAGGTTGTTGTGATTACTTCCCTCTGAACGTTGCTTGTGGTCTGCAGCACACAGTTCAACACTTAATTATATAGTCGTATACATGCTTTCCAATAATCTGCTCACAACATAGAATTATCCCAGAATGTCTTCTCTTTGTTGTGGACGCCTATTTTAGAGCCTCTCCCAGGAAAACAACCCCCTGGTTTCTGTACACATCATCAGAAAGCTAAAACCTTGAGTTTGGCTCTTGGGCAGGGCCAAGGGTAAAACATTCAGTAGAGACCTGTTGAATTAAAGACATCTCTGTTAGGCTTCTTGTATAGAGGGCTAGTGTTAGCTGTAGGGAAAATTGTGAAGTTTATCTTTGTTGCTTTCTCACTTCATTTTTTGTCCTTTTCTATCCTCCAGAGCTCCTAACATCAGCCTCCCACTCAAGAATACCCACCCCTGAATTGCCCTGAAATACTCTAGAACAGGGCTGTCCAATCTTAGGTTTTTATTGAAGCAATAAACAATATATTTTGATTTGCCATTTTAGTGAGAGCTCTGTGGTAGCTCGGCTTTGTGTACTAAAGCATTTATGTACATTTCTATGCTTGTATAGAATAAATGAAACTGATGGAACTTCACGGGGCCACATTTTGGACAGCCCTGCTCTAGAATGTGCTGTCCCTGCTCTATTTGTCCTCAGTACTTCTTTCAGAAAACTTCAAATTAAATTGCTGTAGATAACTGATAAAGACTAAGACCCATTTCCTCCATCCTGTCCCACCCCCCAAGTGTTTCTTTACTGATGCAAAAGAATTGGTGATTGGTAGAATTTCAGGCTTTCTAGAAGAGAGACTTTGGGGTGAGAGGTTCCTCTTAAATTGTAACACCCTACTTTGTCAGCATGTTAGGCCACCCCCCCCCCACTTCCCTTACCCTGCCCTAGGAGGAAAGATTAAGAAGGACTGTTTGTGGCTCTTTTCTGCCCACAGTGAAGAGGGAAGAAAGGAGTTGATGGCTTAAGAAGATGCTCTGAGGCTTCTTTCAAAACATGGATTCTGAGGGACACAGGTAGCTGGTCCTCCCTGACTCTCTGTCAGTGGGTACGGTACCCACAAACTGGGTACTCTGGGAGGCCCCAAGTATTGGGAGTGAGGACAACATTAGTGAGTAATGGAATCCTGTGACCAACTCGTGTGGAGGCTGTTCTACCCCCCTTACCTCAGCCTTACTAATAGCATGTACTGGCTTGATTGTTGAACATTAGTCCCAGGGCATTGAGAGGCCTGGCAGTGGGAGATTTTCTTATCCTTTGTGTTAGACAGAGAGACAGTGGAGTGGTAGTCATGAAATGAGGAGAGGAAGGTAGAAGTGTAACGATCCCTTTTAGTTACGGGACAGAGATGGATTTTCTTCTTTGCTAACTAAGGACACAGAGGGGGAAAGTGTGTGTGTGTGTGTGTGTGTATGTGTGTGTTGGAGGAAAAATTTTTTATAATTAAGCTTTAGGTTCAGATACAACAAGCCTGGCTTCAGTTAGAGGGTACAAATGATGAAGCCGAAGAGATCTTCAGATCAAGCTAATTGGCTCAGGCATCTCGTGGAAGAATGAGAAGGAGATTGTCTTAGAAGAAACTATTCAACTGAGAGAGGAGAGTGTACAATCCCAGGTTCCCAGGGCATTTAGACTATAGACACGTCACCAGTAAAACTGGGAAGTCCAGTTTTTTGGGAGCCTAAGGTCTTCAAAGACAAGAGCCTCAGAGTAGCTTCCTGTTGTATACTTTACTCTTCCTTCCCTTCCTCCAGATGACTCCATGCATGTTTGGTTTGGCTGTGTAAAAGCATTATCATTTCCTAGAACTGTTTGTCATTTATATCTCATTACCAGGTAGTGCAATACCAATTATGCCCATCATTAAATCGCTGTCTGATTAACTTTTATGTGTCTTATTTGATTACAACACGATTTTATACCTATATGCCCCGGTCTTTAGAGTTTGTGGCTTGTACAGGGTGTCCCAAAATTCTCAGTTTAAGATCTAATACATTAAAGCTTCACTGAGACTTTTTAGACACCCTGATCCATCACAACTCCTCAGAAAAAAAAAACTGTAGAAATCTGAGTTTTTGTTTTTCCTTTGCACATGTGATACTCATATCTTGTCAACCAGGTAATAAAAGATCTTATACTTTTGCATCCGTCACTGAGTCTAGCACAGCGCTGAACACGTAGCTCTGTAATACCGATTAATTGATTTGTCCAGGAGCTATGTAAAGAAAATAATCAGAGCTGACATCTATGGAATGCTTTTCTCATAACCTTGTGTTAGGCAGGTGATCCCAGAATTATTACTTCTATTTTACAGATGAAAAAAATGAGGCCCTCGGAGGTTCAGTGACTTGCCCATAGTTACACAACTAATATTCATTTTACCTCTTAGTAAATGCTAACCTATTTGACATTTTAAGGAAATGTTGATTGTTGGGGGAAAAGGCATTAAAATAGAAGAAAACTATTTAGCTAACCATTGGGATTTATTTCATTACAACTTCTTTGTATCATTCTGGTAAACTTGTATACCTTAAAAAACCATTTTTCCTTTCAATTGTCATTATCTTTCTTTAAAACAAACAAAAAACCCAACCCTAAGAATCCGCTATCCAGTCATAATATTTTATCATTCCATTTTCCCCTCTGCCTTGCAGCTCCTAACCTTGTTGTTCATCATGTTCTTAACCTCTAATCCCCCCACTACTCAGCTCCTTCCTAGGCCATCACCTCTACATTGGCTGTATCCTACTCCCTTCTCCATCTTGACTCCTAAACTGGGAAGCCAGTTCAACTTCTACTAACCTCTTTTCTTGTCCTCTTTATCATTGTCCTGACAAACTGTGGCCTTTGATTACTCCAGACATCCACTGTATTTGCTTCTATTCACATGCTACTTGACCAAGCTGATGAAAATCACGAAACCATGCTGACTGGGGCCACTACAAATTTGTTACATAATCTCAACTGGGACCTCTTCATAGCAAGGCAAGCAAGCCCTTTACACTTCCTTAATTGAATGACTATTTTACTCAACACCGCAGCTTTTCTAAATATTGTCCTGTCTTCTCAGAGTTGCCATAACTCTCCTTCTCCCAGTCCTGTCATCCAAGAAACTTGCCTCATATATCACTGAAAAAAACTGAGGCCCTTCTCTGAGAGCTCCTTCTTCTCCTTCATCTTATAATACCCTGATGTCTTCCCCCCACTGTCTCCTTCTCCATCCCTGTTTCACAGGAAAAAGTGGCCCTTCTCCTTACCCAGGCATACTCCTCTACATGTCATTATCTTTTAAATAGAGTAGTATAATTAAATTATATAGTCACCAGAGGATTCCATGATCAGATGTAAAGCCATTAAGGTTAGTTGCAGTTAGGGGACTTTTCATCTGGGCCAAGGTTTGCATCATTGTATATAGGGAACGCCTTATAAGTTCTTTCTCCCAAAGCAGATCAGTGATTGAAATGCAGTTTAGAGAATTTTCTGAAGCACTAAGAGATTTAGTAACCTGCCCTGGATGTTAGAGCCAAAATGTGTCAGAGGCCAGCCTTGAGCTCTCTTCTTTTGGTCTCTGAGGCCAGTCCTTTATCATTCCACCCTTCTCTTATTGGCTAGAACACTAAATTGAGGAAAAGAAGATCCAGCTAAGGGTTTACTTCAGAGTTACGTGGTGTCCGAAATTGGAGTGACACATGTCATCTGGAGAGAATGCTATAAAAAAAATAGAAAAGAGGGTCATTGAGGTATCTTTAAAAAAAATGCAGAGAACAGGAGAAAGGCCAGGAAGAAGCACAGACAGGCAGGACAGCTTTGAAAGCTACAAGTTAAACTTATTACACACTTAAAAAGAAAGGCAAACTGAACATAATAGAGATCTAGTTTCATATCTCTTCGTGAGGTAAATGGAAATGCTCATTCCATTTAGTGTTTTAACTTCAAAATAAAAATAAAATTTAAAAAAAGAATATGGTGGCTTAGCCTATCAATCTTTAGAAAGGAGTTCATGAGCAAGAAATTTGTACTTCAAGAAATCCATCCATCTTTCTCACTCTTCTAATCCTTTTCTTTTTTTTCATACAGGTGATGGATGTGGGCACATGGTGACTTACCAAGACAGTGGCACATTGGCATCTAAGAATTATCCAGGGACTTACCCCAATCATACCATATGTGAAAAGACCATTACAGTCCCTCAGGGGAAAAGACTGATTTTGAGACTTGCGGATGTGAATATTGAATCTCAGACATGTGAATCCAACTACTTGCGCTTCATCAGTTCCTCAGCTCAATATGGTACGTAAATTAAATCTGGATTGATATGTTGTGGGGGAAAAAAACAAGGGGACAGAATACTGTCAATAGCTTAATTTAATTCAATTCAACGAGCATTTCTTCCCTGCCTCCTTAACGCCAGGCACCATTTTAGGTGCTAAGGGTACACATGGAGATGTTGAACAATTCTCTAATGGGACCTCTTGGAGAGATGTACCTGTCAGCAAAGGTCATGACTGTGGGTTAAAGATGGGAGGGCAAATTGAAAGCAAAGAAATGTATTAACATGCCAAGGAACCTTCTGATAGCAGCTTCAACTTCCTAGAATACACGTTTAGTTTTTATAACTTGGTAGCCTCACTTGGCATGCACAGCCAATCGGCAGTCTTCTGCACCAACTTAGGATAGATTAGTAACATCTTTCACAGGAGAAGAGAAGGTAGAGAAAGGGGGAAATCATTCAAGCAAGAATGAAGGGGGATTCTGTGGGAGTCTTTCCCATGTAGCTGGTAGGGTGTGTTATCTGAATGAGAATACATTCCCCGTTCAAGGGCACGAGGCAACGAGAGGTGACTAAATACTCTCTCAATTGTGAAAGAAGCCCTTTTAGACAAACTATAGGGTTGAGGTAGCCATTTAGACAAGACTGCATGTGTCTCTTATCCAAGGACAATAAATATTTTTATTGCAATTGTAGATGAGACCACCTACTTTATATAGTTTATTACATTTCATTTCTCCTTATTTTCCACTATTAGGCCACCAGGAGGTTGGCGGATTTCTGCTTTGTTAGTCCATCGAGGATTATGGTTCCTGTTTTTCCTTTACAAAGACAAAAACAAAACAAGGCTTGCCTACAAGGAGTTTACATTCTCCCAGTAGGATACAAAGAGTGGAAAAACAAATTGGTGTAAGCCAGGTTCTGAATTGGTTTTTTGTCATGGACCCCTTTGACAGTCTGTTGAAATGTTGCAGACTCTTCTCAGAATAATATTTTTGATGTGTAAAACACATAAGATTATGAGGGAAACCAAAGATTACTAAAAAAACCATTCTTTTCCCATCCAAGTTATAGACCCCTTGAAATCCTTCCATGTACCCCAGGTTAAAAGCTGTTTAGTAAGCTATATAAATAAGTGGACTAGAAACATATAATTCATAGGGTGAAGGGACAAATGCAATAAAGCAATACTCATATTGCTTAGTTACTTTATTTTGTGTTTATTTACTTGTCGGTAAGATAATTTGGTTTTAATATCTGTAAATATAGAAACTTCCAAAATTTGAATTTCTTATAAACCCTGGATTTAGCCGTATTTCCTTGATCTTTGTAGATGAACTCTGAGGGTGCTGCCAAAAGAACTAGACATTATGTAACCTATGACTCTTGGATGCTAAACCAGTAAAATCAGTCTCATCCCTCTATAATCAGCCAGGCCCCAGGACTCCACAGACCCCCACCTTGACCATTACCCAAACAACTGCGTGTACCTACCTCTCTTTGTTCTCCAACTTTTACTGTGAAGAGTGACTATCTACTGTCTGATTTCATTCAGAATCCCTGTGATTCCAAGTTGCAGTGAAAGTGAAGGGCCTTTCTCTGGCCACCACTCCCTGATTCCTCATACCAATCCTCGTTAACCCCATCCCTCTTGTGTACCTTCTCCACTCTACCTTACTCCTTCTATTGTATCCTCCGGAACCTCCAATCTATCGATAACAAACCACTCTTCACATTAGATCTGTTTCCTCCCTCCAGAATCATCTCTGTATATATTTTGTATTTATTTTTCTATAAATTTCCCACTTCACTCCCTATCCCCCCTCAAGTATAAAAAAGGTCCTTGAGGGGAGGACCCTCAAGAATCCTGTTTTTTTTATTCCTTGATTTTTTATTGCCTGTGTGGCTTGTAGCTGCTAATAAAGGCTTCCTGAGAAATTGGTGAGAAATACTAGAATTGAACTTGAAACTTGAAACTCATCCTGTAGATAGGTTCCTAGGAATCTGGAGGTGTACTAAGACACTTAACAAATGTTTTCTAAATTTAAAAATTTAAGGGACTCCTTTTTTATATTTCCATAATTAATGTAAAACTATATTTTATATTACATTTACAGAGCTGAGTGAAATGACATATTTCACTCAGCTCTGTAAAACTGTCATTGGCTGTTATGTAGAAGCTGTTAACAATCCTCATTCTCAGTCATGGGGACTACATGTTTACTAATAAAACTTGACAGGCCTTCCTTTTGTTCTTGGCCCAGAAAGTTGAATTCTGTCCTGTTGAGTTCTCCCACACTCTGCAGGCCCAGACCAGTGATGAGCATATTCAGTTACTGAAACTTTCCCAGACAGACACCATGGAAAAAAACATCCCTTAAGATTTTTATCCCAGGGTACTTTCTGTCTCTGTTAATGACAGGCTGCTTAATTACTCCTACAAAGAACTTCAAGTAGTTGGAAACTTATAAGGATGATACTGTTTTCTTTTGGGCTGTATCTCCCATTTGTGTTAAGTTGAAAACTCAGAAATCTGGGAATGCTTGAGGCTTCTGGGGCCAATTTGCTATTTAGTACTTCTCATCATCAAATGTTTATAAGCTTACTAAGAAGTGCTCTAAGAACAGCATTAGCTAGGAAAATAGCTCGTATTCTAGAGAAGTGTTTGCATGTCAGAGCTTAAATGGAAATAGAAAATGGTAAGGTAGGGTGCCTCGGGGTCAGATCATGTCTTCTTTGGGAAAGCCTCCTTCATATCTTTTCCAGCCATGAGTAATTAATTAATTTTCATTTGCTGACAAAGTGGCAGGTATAATCTTCCTTTGCTGCCATCATATTGCCCAAGGCAGTGTGGGTGGAGTGAGAGTAACCAGAATGGCCAGGTCACACACTGTTAGGCAGGTTTCTGAGGTGAGTAATGACTCTGGGAGCTTTGAATTATGTGGATAAAGACGGTGGGAAATACACTAGTATATGTAAATAGAGAAAGGCACAGATTAACCATGTGCCATATGTGCTAGGTTTCAAGATAAACATTCATCTTATGATAAACTTGATAAAATTTCTGAATTCCTGAAGTCTAGGCCCTAAGATGCTCCTAGTAAATATGTAATAGAACTATAATTCACTTATAGCAATAAAAGCTAGTTAATTATTAATCTTTCTCAGGATCCAAAGCTTCAAAACTTTGTCATTAATGAAGGAAGAAAATGATCAGACCTCTCTCAAGTACGTTTTTGCTTGAGGAGAGTCATTTAAGCTTATTTTTTTCATCCGTTACAGAAGAAAATGTCCAGCATTTTTCAGAACTCCTGCATTTTTGTGGCTACCACAAAATACCTTTGTATATCTTTGTATCAAAGATTAATGTCACCAATATTTTAATTTTTTGTCAAAGTGTCTCTTGTTGGTGTGCGTTACACAGTAATGCATCTTGATTAACAAATCCTCTGAGGTCAGAGCTTTTGACAAAGTCATCCTGGGAGTAAGGAGTGGGTTGAGAGAAGTTCTAGATTTGTTAGCACTGAGTTCTCAGATGCAATGTATCCCAGAGGGAAACAATAGTGGTACTGTGTCAGGTGTAGATAGCTCTTGGAGGTAGATCAGAATGTAGGCCTGGCTCCTTATTCCTGGAGCTCACGTGCCTCTGTTACCTAATAAACAATAATAATAGTCATAGAAATAATAATAGAATTTTTATATATCGCCTATTGCAGACACTGTGCTAAATGCTTTACAAACAGTATTTCATTTTATCCTCACAACTACCCTGCGAGGTAGTTGTTCTTATTATTCCTACTTTACAGTTGAGGAAACTGAGGCAAACAGGTTAAATTGATTGCTCACGGTCACATAACTAGTAAGACCAGATTTGAACTCAGTCTTCCTGACTTCAGGCCCACTGTTCTACCCATTGTACAACTAGCTGCCTTGTTATCATCTGGCAGCAGGATCAATACCCTCCAGGCTATATGAAGTATGTAGCTCTGTGTCACTGGAAAGAGACATGTCCAGAGGGAGGTTTTAGAGCCTGTGAGCCTGTATAGGTAACATATTTCACCTGGAGGGAGAAGAAAAAGAATTCATCTTCTAGAATCTATCACTGTGTTTCACAGAATTTCTACTAAGGTAACACCATTTGTGACAGCAAAGAATGGTGTTATAACATGTCTTTTTTGTTGTTAATTAGAACTAGAATTACTCTGTTCAGTTTGATTTTTGTTAGCCAGTTCCCAAAGTTTTACTTGATATAACTTTGATATTTTAAATCCACTAACATTAAAAAAAATCAGAAGAGCTATTACGTGGGAGATTTGAATGATTTCTCTTTTTCTATATATGCATGTATATATATATGTCATACTTCTATTAACTAAGCTCTGCAAAGGTTCATCAGTGAATACACTGAAAAGAGGCTTTTTTTAAACCATATCACTGTGCAGCTTATTTTAAAAAAAATTTCACCCCATGTCAGCATTGTTTTGTAACTCTTGGCTCACATACTGAAGGCACTTTTGTAATTCACATTCCTAACAACAGAATGCACTATCGACAAATTTGACCACCCACACAGGCTTCACAGCAGTCAGTCAGAACTTGTATTTGCTCCCTCATGTTATTGGGAACAATGGGGAGTATAACGCAGACGCTCTGGATTATTGCCATTTTATCATATGCTATTTCTTACAGTACTACCAGATGGATCTTCTTTAATATCTGAAAGAGGAGAGGACACAAAATATTTGGAGCAAATCAGAAAAGGAGACTAAGGAAGCATCAATAACCTATATGCCTTCATTCCCTTCTGTACAAAATCTAAAATCTCAGAGAATAATCTCTGCATATATCGAGGGCATCCTTGATGAAGCTTTATGACAAGAGGGAATAGCCAGTGCTTAGCAAATGCTTTTCTACAGTGGATCCCATCTTTATAATTATTGTTCTTGTGCTCGTTCAGTTGTTTCAGTCCTATCCAACTTTTCATGGCCTTATTTGAGGTTTTCTTGGCAAAGATACTGGAGTGGTTTGCCATTTTTTTCTCCAGCTCATTTTACAGATGAAGAAACTGAGGCAAACAGGGTTAAGTGACTTTCCCAGGGTCACATAGCTAGTGAGTGTCTGAGGTCAGATTTGAACTCACAAAAATGAGTCTTTCTGACTCTAGGTCCAGCACTCTATCTACTTTGCCATCTAGCTGACTATGTAACTGTATATATAAGATCCCCCTGTATTTATTGTCTGTTGACAATGAAAAAGTATTTCATTTAGTAGAGCAGGATGATCAAAGGATCATAGATACAGAGCTGGAAAAGACGTTAAAGGCCAGCTAGCCTAATCCCTCATTTCGCAGCTGAGTAGAATGAACCCCAGAAAGGCTAAGTAATTTGCTGAAGGTAAAGTAAATAGAAAGAGATGGGATTTGAACCAACATCCTCTGACTCCAAGGCCAGCACTATTTCCATTAAAGGCCCTCATCCAATCGTTTGTTTTCCATGCATATGTTAAAATCTCTTGAAAGGTGTAACAACAGACCTTATTCAATTACCCTCTGATTTATTAATATCAAAAGTTATGTTTTATAACTTTCTATCATAGAGGCGCATGCTTACCAAAGTTGTTTGCCACTGTCATGGAAGAAGTCCTGCTCGACAGCCAGATTGAAGAAGAATTTCCTATAGGTACAACTTCCTTCAGATGCTCCTGCTAACTTGAGAATGTATTCCCTCTTCACCTTCTACCTTGTAGAAATGCTTGTTGATATTGTTCAGTCATGTCCAACCCTTTGTGACTCCATTTGGGTAGTTTTTGGCAAAGATACTGGAGTGGTTTTGCCATTTCCTTCTCCAGCTCATTTTACAGATGGGGAAACTGAAGCCAACAGGTTAAGTGACTTGCCCAGGGTCACACAGCTAGTAAGTGTTTGAGGCCAGATTTGAACTTAGGGAAGGTGAGTCTTCTAGACTCTAGGCCCAGCACCCCATCCACTGAACTACCCAGTTGCTAACTTTTTTCAAAGCCCAAGCCCCATTTCTAACACCAGTTCTTTCCTGATTCTCCAGTTTTTAGTGCTGTCTCTTAAAACTATTTCTTTGTATGATTGTAGATATGCTTTGTGTTTACAAATATAGGTTTATATTGTATCCCTTCAGTAGAATATAAGCTCATGGAGAGTGGGCTAGGAGCTTTCGAGGTTATGGGGAGACATAGCTGGTGAGGTAGAGAGATGTATTGGTCAGTTTCCCTTTCCCTCTCCTCCTCTTCTTTTCAATGTAGTGGCCCATAGAAGCTAGGAAGCAGGTGATAGAATCCAAGGAGCAGTTAATTAAGACTTCTACTCCTCTCAGTAGTAGTTGCTTACATTTAAGGGACATTGTATAAGTCTAACAATTGTAGAATAGGGACATCTTGCACCGTATGTATTGGCTGTGTTTCTTTTTCTCTGACAGGAATGGTGTTGGGTTAGGGGCGGGCAGGTGGGGAACAACCTAAGTTGCTTTTATGCTTTTTTTAACTAATTTTTTTTAAAACAGATTTACTTTTTTTCCCTCCCACCTCCTTTTTCTCATACACATGTGTACACACACACACACACACACACACACACACACACACACACACACATATTGAGAAAGCAAAGGAAAAAAATCCTCTGTTACAAACATGCATAGTCAAGCAAAACAAATTCCCACATTGGCCATGTCTAAAAAATTATTATTTAAAATTATTACAATAAATAAATTAGCTAAATAATAGATGATAAAATAATATTTAATAAACTATTAAAATAATAAAATAATTAATAAAAATATTGTAGTTAATGTCTCATTCTGTACTCTTGAGTCCATCGCCTCTCTATTGGGAGGTGGCCAGCCTGTTTCATTATGCATCTTCAGGAGTCATGATTGATCGTGGTGCTGATCAGAGTTCCTAAGACTTTCATAATTGAGTGCCTTTATAATATTGTTGTTATTGTAGAAAAATCCTGGCTCTTCTCACTCTGCATCAATTCATACATCTTTCCAAGTTTCTCTGAAACCATCTACTTCATCATTTCATTCAGCACAGTAGTACTCCATCACAGCCATGTGTCATAACTCATCTAGTAATTCCCCAGTTGATGGGCACTCCCTCAGTTTTCAACTCTTTGCCACTGCAAAAAGAACTGCTATAAAGATTTTTGTACACATGGTGCTTTTCCTCTTTCTTTTATCTCTTTGGAGTATAGACTTAGCCATATCACTGATAAAAAGGATATGCACAGTTTAATATTTAAGTTGTTTTTTGAAGGGAGCTGAGTTAAATGTTTGCAGATTCTACACCTGGCTATTATTAACATACACTCGGTTTCCAGAAAGAAAAACCATTGTCCATTTTGAAAATATTTTAATAACTGTACTTCAGTATAATTGCTTCCCTTTGTGGTCACAAATATTTTAATTTATTCATTTAAAAACAAAAGGGTCCATAAGCTTCCCAAGACTGCCAAAGGGATCCATGACTCAAAAGAAATTAAGAACCCTTGACCTAAAAGGAAAGTTGTGCCTTTGTGGAGGTGAGCAGGATTTCAGAATGGACATTGAGGCTGCTTGATTCACTGCCCTTCATGGATTGAGGCCTTGGTATCAAGAGGCCTAAACACACTGCCCCTGGATTCTTGATGCAGGAATCAAGAGTCCTAAGTACTACCCCTCGATTCTTGATTAGTTTTTGTGACATTATATAGAAGCTGCTTTTTTTAATGTTAAAGTTTCTCTTTTTTAAGATAAAAGAGGGAAGAAAAGCAAATGGACTTGATAATTCTGGACATATTACAATAACTATAAGCTCTGCCTCCTGACTGTGCTGAACAACCTGGGGGCAACAAGACTGACCCAAGTCGACTGGCTTTGGCAATTTCAGCTCTTTCTGAGAATGCTTCCCAAAACTCCTCTGAAGGCAAATAGACACACATATATAACATGTAGACACATACACATTAGTATATGTATGGTAGCTAGGTGCCTCAGTCGGTAGCCCATGGGATGGCGAGTCAGGAAAACCCGAGTTCAAATGTGGTCTCTGACACTGACTAGCTGCATGACCCTAGGCAAGTCACTTAACCTGTTTGCCTCAGTTTCTATATAAGTTCAGCGGGGGTGATGATAATAGCACCAACCTCCCAGGGTTGTTGTGAGGGTCAAATGAGATAATAATTGTAAAGCGGTTAGCAGAGTGCCTGACACATAGTAAGCACTATATAAATGTTACCTATTGTTGTTGTTATTACTACATATATGTGTTTGTGGGTTTATTTATAGCATTAATTTTTCAGTTGTGTCTGATTCTTTGTGAAAACCCATTTGGGGTTTTCTTGGCAGAGATCCCAGAGTGGTTTGCCATTTCCTTCTCCGGCTCATTTTACAGAGGAAGAAACTGAGGCAGACAGGGTTAAGTGACTTGCCCAGGCTCACACAGCTAGCAGGTATCTGAGGCCAGATTTGAGCTCAGGAAGAGGAGTCTTCCTGACTTCAGGCTTGGGGCTCTATCCACTGTGCCACCTAGTTGCTTGATAGATAAATAGATAGCTATAGACCTATAGATATATGTCTGCATATAGCTATATCTACATATGGTTATAGATCAATAGCTATATCTATATCTATAGATACATAGTTTTATTTATGTCATTTGATTTTTGTACACATAGATTTTTGCTAAACAGTTCTACTTCCTTTCCCCATAGACAACTGAGCACAAGAATGGGAGTCCAAACTGTATTTCTGGCCCTGTTCACAGTATTCTTGAGGGCCTTGAGCAGGTCATTCATCAAAGAAAAGTGAAATGTCTACTTCTCGAAAGATTTCTGAAAGACTAATAATTTTTGTAAAACATCTGGTCTCTTCTGAAGGAATCCTAGACTGTGAACCATGTGTCTTTTCCCTTTTCCTACTAATAATGCCTCAGAGCCACCTTAAACACTAGATAACGACTAAGTTTAGTGCCTTATAAAGGTCTGACACCTTGAATACTTGATTCTTCTTGAAATGAAACTGATGCATCTCTTGCTTTCAAGAGAACAAAGTACACCTTCTGCCTCTGGTAGCGCATAGGACCGCAGTGGAGTGCCATAGTCCTATTACTTTTTAGAGCTACCTTCTACACCCAGTGACCTTGCCAAAGGGAAGTTCCAGCTCAAGCACCATGTGGTTTGGTTGTGACTCACTAGCACCTGGTCCTGATAAAGTTGGGATGATATATATTGGGAAAATGGGGGTGGGGTGGGAAATGGAATTGGGGAAGATCTGATGTAGAGCAGAATTGTCTTCTATAGCAGGAAGTTGGAGGCGAGTGAACTTCTCTCAATTGGGTATTTTCGTTTTCATTCAGCTACACAAACTCCTTCTTTATTATAAGGGTCATAGAGCCAGAGCTAGGAGGGAACTCAGATGCCATCCAGTCCAAGCCTAGGATTTTACAGATGAAAAGTCTGATACCCAAAGAGGTTAAGTGATTTGTCTGAAGTTTACAGGGGTAGTATGTTACAGAAGCAACATTTGAACCCAGGTCCTCTGACTCTGCTGCCCCAACATCCTGACCCACCTCACCCCGTCTTCTTTTTTTTTTTTCCTGTGGATTGTGAGAGTTTTCTAGCGGAAAACATCTTCCAAACAGCAGTGGGTCTGAAGTTAACCAACTTGTGTTTGAATCCTGGCTCTGCTACTTCATTACCTGCACAACACTAGGAAAATTACTTTTTAGGGGCCTCTATTTCTTTATCTAATAAAGTAGGTCCTGTTCCAGCTCTGATCGTATGATTCTAAGATATGCAGGGCATTCCTTATGAGGCAGAGGCAAAAGTCCTCTGAAGGCAAATAGACAACATGCCTTTGTGGAAGTGAGCAGGATTCCAGCACTGTCATTGAGGCTGCCTGATTTACTGTCCTACACATGGATTGAGGCCTAGGAATCAAGAGGCCTAAATACTACCCCTAGATTCGGGGTTTGAGATACAGGGTTTGAGCCAACAGCCAGTGAATCCACGAGCATCTATTAAATGCCTTCTACGTTCCAGGCACTGTGCTAAGCACTGTTAACCACTGTTTAATGAAGACATGGAACAGTTTTTATCCAACCAAGTGTGGCCATGAGTCCCCAAAAGACATGGAAAACTTCCTTGAAGAGAATAAAACTAAACATTGGGTCTTACTCCCTGAATTGTGTTAACTCAGCAGGGCATTAGGAAGATGCTCAGTGGCTCAGGAATTCCTAAACATTGTCTTCCACCTAACTTTTGTCTACTCTGAAAAGTATGCTATATCCCCTCTCCCTACACCGCTCCCAATCCCCACCTTCCCTGGCACTCCCCCCACCCCCCAGCAGCTGCTGGAGCTGGGATTTTGCTAATGTTACAGTCTAGCCTGAGGCTCTTTTTTGCACATGGACATTTCCCTCTGATGTGTTTGGGTTCAGTCTTATGAGGCCTGGAGATGCATCCGTCAGGACATGGTTCATAGACTTCAGTGTAACTGAAGGCTTCTGGACTGACCTGTTACAAAGCACATTTGTCTTCCCTAATACAGCCAGGAAATGTGCCTGCTCACTTCCTCTAGACTGTGGTAGCTCTTGCTTTTCCTTGAGTAGGATCTGGAATTTCCTCTGCCGTCTTCATGGAGAATTTGGCCGTAATTTAAAGAGTATGTGTATAGTCCTCTGTTTACAAAGCACTATATACATACACACATGCTTTGCAAACAGAATTATATATAACATACTTATGTACATTTATACGTCTATATCCATATCACCTCAGTGTTTCATTTTGATAGATTAGAAACTGAGGCACAAATAGTCATTTGTCCATGATCATGTGACTAGTAAACATGAGTGGTAGGTTTTGAACCCTGGTTTCTCTCTCACTTCCAGGTGCTCACTACTTCATTCTGCTGTGTAGCTAGCCCATTGGGTGCTAGGCCCTGGACTTGATATTACAATGGCGCTTAGAACGGCATTCCAAGTGGAATTCCCTGCTGCCCCTTCCAGTGACCCAGGGCTTCTCACTTGCCATCAATCAGAGCATTGGGTGTTCTTGTCTAACTGTTGACTAGCCGCAGGAGTGAAGCGGCTTGTTGGCTAATTGGAAAAGAATGCACTCCTGGGAAATTAGACTTGAGTTAGCCGTCATGCTGGCTTGAAGTTATAAATGGAGAAATTCAACGTCTAGCCTTGTGAAGTGTACAGACATGCCCAGAATCTTATTGGTCTAATCCTGAAGCCTCCTCTTAGGCATTAGCTGCACGTGGATGTTTCCCTCTGATGTGTTTGGGTTCAGTCTTATGAGGCCTGGAGATACATCTGTCAAGACATGGTTCATAGACTTAGGGATTCACAGAACTAGAAGGCAGGTCAGAGGTCATCTGGCTCCAGTTCCTATCTGAATAGGAATCCCTTTCAAAATAGGTGACTATGTGAATTATAGTTATGAGGCCTCTGCTAGATTTCCCTTCCACCTATTAATGTGCAGAATTAGATCAAGTCAACAAGCATAATTAGGCACTTACTATCTTCCAAACACAGTGTTAATCATTAGGAATACAAAGACAGACAAAAACAGCCCTGCCCTCTAAGAGTTCACATTGTAGTAGAAGAGAGGGAAGAGGGGAGGGAGAAGAGTAAGAATTTATTAAGCACCTACTATGTACCAGCTACTGTGCTAAGGGCTTTACAAATATTTTTTTATTTGATTCTCACAGCAACCCTGGGAGGTAAATGTTACTGTTATCCCCATTTTAATGTTAAGGAAACTGAGGCAGACAGAGGTTAAGTGACTTGCCTAGGTTCACACAGCAAGTAAGTGTCTGAGCGGAATTCGAACTCAGGTCTTCCTGACTCCAGGCCCAGGACTTTATCTATTGCACCAGCTAGCTTCTTCTGGAAGGGAAAAATGTAAATAACTAGGTTCATACAAGATATACAAAGTGGATAGAAGATAATATAAGTAGGGAAGGCATTAACAGATGACGGACCAGTAAAGGTCTGTGGCAGAAGGTGGTACTTGAGCTGAGTTTTGAAGAAAGCCAAGGATACTGGTGGTATAAATATGTGTATACATACTCTCTCTCTCTCACACACACACACACACACACACACACACACACACACACTTGCGTATGTATATGTCATTTATATAGTCAGCAAGCTATTTGGAAGCATTTCTTCTGAAAAATTCTTGTAGTAATAAGGAATTTGATCATAGCTGAGAATGCTCAAGGATGGGGGTACAGAGTATAAAAAA
The DNA here is from genome assembly GCF_011100635.1 of Trichosurus vulpecula. Lineage (NCBI taxonomy): Eukaryota > Metazoa > Chordata > Mammalia > Diprotodontia > Phalangeridae > Trichosurus > Trichosurus vulpecula. The sequence continues at coordinate 147,315,656 of NC_050579.1, read as the reverse complement.
ATCAAAACCAAATTATAATAATTAACTTCAAAATGCCAAACTTCTAGGTAAGGTCTTCCTGTGGCTTCTCATCAATTTGTTTTTACTTATCATGGCCTGTCCATTTTCTTCCACATTTACTTCCCTTCTAACTCTGAGTTTATAATCATTAAATGTTTCTTATTACAAGTTGGAGCCTCTTTGAGAATGTCAAGTCTGCTGACAGTCGTTGATTTAGCTATTTTACCCTGGGCAATATAACAGAGACCCACCCTATCCACAGTCTAGTATCACTATGACTATGATTAACTTTTTCAAATAAATGTGCATTATCTAAGTGTGTCTGTCAGAGAGACAGACAGAAAGACAGACAGAGAGACAGACAGAGGAAGAGACAGAGAGAGAGAGAGAGAGATTAAGAAGAGTGGGTGGAGAAGACCTTTCTTCTACATTCTTATGTTCTTATGACACTTTGTAATAATATTGAGAGTTGGATTCCTGCAGGATAAGGGGTGAAATGTGTTTTCAAATTTTCTTTCTTTGATTCTCTGTCCAAAAAAAAAATTTTAAAGGCTGTGTCCATTGTGGAACCCTCTATTTGACACAAGCAATTCACACACACACACACACACACACACACACATTTTCACACACAAACATACACACACCTTTAATGAGCTGCTTAGCACTGTTTTCTGCTCAGGCAACCTATAAGGCGTCATAATATTTTGTTACTTTATTTCCCATGGTCCAGGCAATTGTTCAGATGCATCTTCACTGAAAAACCAAATTAAGCCATTGCTGAAGGGGTATTGTAAAAGATCTAGAATGTTGAGATGGATGGTGGTTGTTCACATAATGTTATTGATGTAACTGTTTTAAGCTGGTAAATACTGAGGAAGGAAAAATGTTCATTTTATTAAAGCAGTATTATGCTCATGAATGCCACATTTAAATGAAAGATCATGTAGATAGGGCCCCATCAGAAAAATGGGCTGGGCCTTCACTTCTGTTTCTCTAGAACTCAATTAGGAGAAAAGACAGGCCTGGGCACCTGAGTTATGGTTTCTGCTCAAGACTCTTGACTGACTCACTTATGTGACTTGACCTAGGTTTCGTATTGCTGTGCTTAGGATCATTGGATCTTAGATTTAGAGCTGGGAAGAGACTTAAGGGAATATAGTCCAAATCCTTCTCATCAGAAGAGGAAACTGAGGTCTAGAAGGTTTAATGACTTGCCAGCAGTCATACAGGTAGTAAGTATCAAAGGTAGTATTTGAACCCAAGTCCTAGGACTCCAGATCCAATGTTATTTCAATTTAATATCTTCCTACCATGCTTGTGATGTCTTTTCCCAACTTCATGTAAAAACAATTTTTAACGTTTGTTTTTTAAAATTTTGAGTTCCAAATTCTCTCCTTCCCTCCCTTGAGAAAGTAAGCAATTTTATATAGGTTATACATGTGCAATCATGCAAAACACATTTCCATATTAGTCATGTTGTGAAAGAAGATAGACCAAAAAAAACCCCAAACCTATGAAAAAAAATGAAGTGAAAAATAGTATGCTTTGATCTGCATTCAGATTCCATTAGTTCTTTCTCTGGTGGTGGATAGCATTTTTCCTCTTGAGTCCTTTGGAATTGTCTTAGATCATTATATTGCTGAGAATAGCTAAGTCATTCGTAGTTGATCATCATACAACATCGCTGTCACTGTGTACAGTGTTCTCCTGGTTCTGCTTCCTTCATATCGGTTAATGGAAGTCCGGGTTTTCCTGAAATCATCCTGCCCGTCATTTTTGTAGCATAATAGTATTATTCCATTACAATCATGAACCACAACTTGTTCAGCCCTTCCTCAATTGATGAACATTCTTCAATTTCCAATTCTTTTCCACCACAAAAAGAGCTACTATAAATAGTTTTGGACAAATAGGTCCTTTCCCCCCACCCCACCCCACTTTTTCTTTTTTATGTTTTTGGGATACAGACCTAGTAGTGGTATTGCTGAATCAAAGTGCAGTGCTTATGATAAGTCTTGGTTAACAATCATAAAAATACATATACTGTGTAATTTAAATGTGATATTTCTCTTTTTTTTTCTCCTGTCCTTCCCATCTGCTTTCTTTCATAACACCTTCAAATTACAGAAAAATAAAAATGTCTTATATGGCACAGATATGGAAAGATTTAATCCTTAAAAGATGAAGCCTAAAAACAAGAAAACATTTTAATTTTATCTGTGGGTTTCACCAAAATAATAAGGAATGACAAAAAGAGGATGTTGGGTAGGTGAGTTTGACACTAAGCACATTCTATTTCAGTATGTGAAGTTAAGAGGTGTAGGGAAAGTCTAATTATGATTCATTCATTCTGGCCCTGGTTCATGTCTGGTTATTGTTTATTTGTTTTGCTTTCATTTGACTTCATGGTTTAGTTAGCCATGGCCTCAAAGTGGTTCTACTTCCCGTGCTTGTTTTGTCAATGGGGAGAGCCAATTTTAAAAATCTGTTCACTTATACTGTGTCTATTAGTGTGGTATATATTTGATTTTTCAAGCTCTGATTATGTCACTTCTCTGTTCAGAAATCTTATAAGTCTCCATTGCCTATAGGATGATATCCAAACTCACTAGTCTAGCATCTAAGGCTCTCTGAAATCAGATCTTGACCTTCCTTTCCAGCCACAACCCCTATTATTGGTTACATAAGTCCTGGACTCTTGTCAGATTTGTCTTTTGACTGTTCCTGAACAAACCTTTCCCATGTCTGGTTCTTTACGCTTACTCGTTCCTTCTCCTTACTTTTTGACATTGATCCTACTGATCCTTCAAGATCCAGCTGACTCCTTCCTGAAACCTGTCCTGATTCAGTCCAAATTCTTCTCTCCCTTATTCAAATGTAACTTCTCCCTCCCCCAAACTTCTATACTTGATGCATCTTTCTTGTGGTGTCTGAGTGCTCTGACTTACCCAAGAGTTCTTTGCAGGAATGTGCTAGATCCAGCTCACATTGGCTTGGGAAAGTTGATTGTTAAATTTCCAGTGAAGACATTTATATATTGGCAAATATGAGTGTGATTTATTCTATTTTGATCATTGCTGTGGATAAGGATCATAAGTACATATATTGACTTAGAAAAACCACATATTAACTTTATCTGTGTTTAATTGTATTTTTATTTATTCTATCAAATATTTCCAAATTATATTTTAATCTGGCCCAACCATCACTCAGGAGGGTTGTGAACAGCTAGTGTGTCTGCTACCTCTGACTAGACTTAAGAAAGTCATGGAGAAAGTGTTAATAATGGCAGATCAAGTTAAAAAGTGTGTTGTAGATACTTTTTTCCCCCTTTTTCTGGAGACCCTCTTGTTAAAGGCACTTAACCAGCTCCACTACCTACCCTTTGATTTGTGTGCTTATCTCATTCCTTCCTACTAAGTTATGAACTCCATAAAAACAATCCCATCTTTTTAAACCGGTACACCACATAATGTGGAGCCTTATACATCCTAAACATTAAATGTTTGTTGAATGGAATTGAAGGTGTCAGCTTACTGACAGTGCTATTCCTACAGCTTTGTTGTTGATAGGATGTTTTTAAAGCTCCAAGTCTCATTTTGTTAGCTGACAGATTGATTGAAAGACATATTGGTGACATAATTCATTGCTTTCTGTTCCCTTTCAGACAGGTTCATTTTTGAACTAGGATGTTGTCTTCTCTGTGCAGTCTGTCCCTTGACAATTTCATTCACTCCCCCAGCTTCAGCTACTTCTTTAGCTTTTATGGCAAGTGAGTGTGTAAGTCAGTGCCTTTCTTATGCATTTGAGGATAATCCAACCAACACCCACCTGTACCCCTCCCAGATACTGGTTTATCTCCTTATTCATTCTCTCTTTCTAGGTTCAAAGACAGTCTAGCAGGTATGCTTTGTAATAATCTCAGCAATTACCAAAATTGTAAACTCGTCTTAGTCCTCATTCTACAGTAAAACAAGGAATTCTACTCTCATGGGATAGTTTCTCCTTTCAGCCTTGAACTATATATCACATAAGGGCTCAGACAAAATGACAGTCAATGGCCATGTAACTTACTAGCAGTATCAAGTAACATAGAAAGAGAGATAAATAATCAAACCTGACTTGTGTTGGGGCTCATAGCCAGGGTCACCTCTTTTTCCTCACTGCCAATTTGAGGGTTTCTGAAGAAAAAGATGCGAAGATTTGAATTTTAGGATATTCCCAAGTACTCTGTTGGATATATATGGGTAGGAAAGAAGCTGTTGCCTGCACTTCATTCTCCCTAACTGGACTTCATTTTCATTGCCACAACTGGTGGAGTGGAGGAGTAGGTCATGGGAAATAAGTAGATTGAGGAACTGGAAAGTTAGGGTGTTTGTAGGAGTATCAATATGTATATTGTGGTCTCCTATTATGAAGGCAGTAGTTGGGGTAGAGAGGAAGACCGTGAGCCAGGCACTGAACAGTAGTGTTCTGGGAGTAAGTAGATAACAGCTTTCTGAGTCCTTGATTGAATAATTTGGATTGAATGAATCTCAGAGGAGGAGAGGTTATTCAGTGATGGTGGCAGTAATGGGCTGCAGGAAGTATTCCAACTCCCACATTCCCCACTTTACACACACACACACACACACACACACACACACACACACGTTACCTCTTCTAATGTAAAGTAAGTCCTTTGAGGGAGAGACTGTTTACCTTTTTTCTTTGTACCTGCAGACACAGGGCTTCCAGTATAAAAAGTGTTTAATAAACGTTGATTGATTGATAGGTACTATTTAAGGAAAGCCCGGAGATCCCTGAAAGATGCTTTAGAATGCTGTGTCAGATCACCATATTCTGATGAGTTAAATTTTGTTCATAGTGGCTTCTTGCCTTTGCTTCCTAGTTTCTCTCATTCTTTGTTTTGTTTTTTTGTTTGTTTTTTTACAAAAACAAGTCTGTTGCCTCATTGGTCCAGAATAGTCATCTTGGTATTCTTTTCATATACAGTCGGAATGGTAACATGGTATTTTAGAAAGGCTGCAGATCTGGAGTCAGGAGATCTAGGAAGGAACAGAGGGAGGGAAGGAAGGAAAGGAAGAAAGGAAAGAAAGAAAGAAATTAAGTATCTGTTATGTACCAGGTAGATAGCTTTACAGATACTTTCTCATTTGATCCTCACCACAACCCTGGCAAGCAGGTGCTATTACTATCCCTCTTTTACAAATGAGGAGTTTAAGGCCAAGTGTCTTGTCCAGTCACATAGTTAAAACTAAATTTGAACACGTCTTCCTGACTCCAGTCCTTACACCACCAAGCCGCCTCTCCTTTTGGCCTTAGTTTCTTCATTTGTAAAATGAAGGATTGGACCAGACTAAAGACCCTTCCAGTTCTAACATTTAATGAGTAAGCCCATTTCCATATTCCAGAAATCATTTTTTCTTAGTTCATTGGAGCATCCAAACCTTTCCCAAGGCAGGTGCCCAATGAATACTTGTTTGAATGAATAAGCAGCCAGTAATCATCAGTCCGATTATTAAGCAGGATTTCATTTTGATGAAGGTTTGAATTTTCAATAAGGATGTTCTCAGATATATTTGACCTTTAAGAAAAATTGAGCTCCTACTCATTATTTATAGATATTGTTCAGTCATTTTTAAGTCATGTCTAAATCTTCATGGCCTCATTTGGGGTTTTCTTAACAAAGATACTGGAGTGGTTTGCCATTTCCTTCTCCAGCTCATTTTACAGATGGGGAAACTGAGGCAAGCATAGCTAAGTGATTTGCCCAGGGTTACATGGCTAGTAAGTGTCTGAAGCCAGATTTGAACTCAGAAAGATAAATCTTTCTGACTCCAGGCAAGGCATTCTATCCACTGCACCACCTAGCTGCCCTCTCATTATTTATTTTTATGGAAGTTTTGAGATCTCAAAAAATTTGCTTTGTTTTTCAGGTCCATATTGTGGAAGCATGACTATTCCCACAGAATTCTACCTGGACACTAATGAAGTGACTGTTCGCTTTGAGAGTGCATCCCACATTTCTGGGCGTGGGTTTTTGTTGTCCTATGCCAGTAGTGATCACCCAGGTATGGCAGACCAAATGGTTGATGCAAAGCTATACTCTCATAACTGTCTTTGTAACATTCATATGATCACACATCACTATGACTGGGAGCTTAATCCAAGGTATTTAATGAGCAAATGAGGGGGAAAAAAGGAAAGCCATCTCTTTGTTATTGTGCTCATATTAGAAAAGAAAGAGGAGCAGCTGAGTCCCAGCTGAATGATTTCAATGTACCTAGATAAGAAACACTTGGAAACTTGATAGAGGAAGAGAACTGGAAAATGGAGTATCCAGAAAACTGATCAAAGTTGTATCTACTTGGATAGAAAGTGTTGCCACTTGCTCTTACTCTGTCAAATGGCGAGTCCCTTCATTTGCTGCGTGCTAGCAATGCATACAAGTACATAGCAAAGGTGTTTGGTATAGAGCTGGGAAGTACCTTAAAGATCATCTAATCTATGGCTTCTTTATCTTTTTTTGTATCATAGATCTCTTTGGCAATCTGGTGACACCTATGCATAAAATGAATGCACCCTTGCATAAAATGAAATATACAGGATTAATAGAGGAAACTAATTATGAAACATAATTACAGTATCAAAAATTTTTTAACAAGTTCATGGGCTCCAGATTAAGAACTTCTGATTTATCCTTTTATTTTACAGATGAGGAAACTGAGGCACAGAAATGGGAAGCATAGAAACACCCATCTTTTAGTTCTTTCTTGTTTCTTGCTTATATTTAACATCCTGTTGTTGTCTTGTACAGAATGCTTGTGTCTACCACATGCTGTCACATTTAATCTAGAGCATTATTATCCCCAGTATGGGATATTTATGGTAACCTTCTTCATGAGCCACAGCTGGCTTCTAAAATTGTTTCCCTACTGTGTGGACAGAGCCATGACCATTGTAGACATGTAGTGCGTGTCATATTTTGTATTGAACCTAGATCCTGTGTATTCCCAGGGGGTCAAAGCTGAAAAGTCATAATAAAAGGAAGGAAAAGTGGATACATACATACTTCTTTGGGGAGGGGTTCCTTTGTTTTGTTTTAAATAAAGAAAATTCAGATTAGTAGCTTGCATGCAAAAATTTTAAGAAATTTTGTCCTTTTTTATAGACTGTAAGCATTAAAGGTATGTGAATCCTAACCACAGTTCATTCCACTTTTTGAGTCTCTCTTTTTCTCATGACAGATTTAATAACATGCTTGGATCGTGCTAACCGTTCTTCGAAGACTGAGTACAGGTAAATATAGATGTTTTCAAGTGTCCTCAGATATGCTGCAGTCATGTCTCAGTGGGTATTTGGTTATTCTTGAAATCATCCTAGGTGCTGTTGTAGTGGTCTTTCCAAAACAGCATCACAGTAGCGAAAGTTACCCACTAACTGGAATAAAGAATCTTTTCATGGTACCGATGCTAACCTTTGGCCTGGAGAAGATTTGAGGTGACCTTTACAAGGCTCCTTTTATTCTTTCGATTTTTTTTCTGATTCCCTAGTCTGCAGTACAGCCATAGACACATTGTTACTAGTACAAAGCTTGTAAATACTCTTGTGGCCCTTCTGGCCCAATCTAGGTATGGTTTTTTTTAGAAATCTAGTGGTAATGAATATTCTGGTCAGTAGGTGTTCATTTTACTCACTCTTAAAAGAAGGAACAGGTCCATGTGAGAAAGGTATGGTTGGACCATTGTACTGTTCTAGTAACTGATCCAAACTATAGAAAAAGTATGATGTGCCTAATGAAATTGGAAAATGATAAAGGTCAGGGCAGGCAGGTAAGTAGAGTCAAAAGACTACCAGAGAATTGTTGATGTAAACTTAATTCTCAGACATGATCTGCCCCATCCAAGAACTTCTTATATGCACTTCTTTGCTAGAGAGGAACTTTCCCCAAACACAGGTAGACATAGGCCCACATGAGAATATGAAGAAGTGACCAGAAAATTAATGTAATAATTAATGTAAAATGTAATAATTAATTCAATAATGTAAAATGTAATAATTAATTAATGTAAGCCTCAGATTCACATCGGTTAAATTTGTTTCTTGCATCTTTGTTTCCTGAGTTGGTACTGTGACAGTATTGGGTTAATACTGAAGGATTATGAAGTTTGTTTATTTGGCCAGCATCATTGTATAACATAGCACAGAGAAAACCTAAAGGAAACTCAAGTAGAGGAACTGCTATTTTGGTTATCTCTTTGGACTGGTGCCTATTGTTTTAACATACCTAGTTGTTATCTGTCCCCAAAGTCTCAGCAAAATTTTAAGCAGTTCAAGCATAAATTACATTTGCATTAAAATGCCGTTTTAAACTGCTAAAGCTTAAAGCTACACTAACAATTTGGAAACACCCGGTATACCAAACAGTTGTGGTTTTATAAACTAGCAAAAATGAGACACCTTTCTAAAACTCTCAGAATTTCCTTTCAGTGTTTTGTTTTTCAACAGTTTCTGTTTCATCAGGCACACAACAATTCCTCATTTCCTATCACAGAATAATATAATTTTAAAGGTAGAAGGGATATTGAAGCTCATCCAGTCACATCTCTTCATTTTATAGATGGAAAGCAAATGGAGACCCAGCAAATTGCAGTGATAGGCCTAAAGTCAAGCAGCTGTTGTCAAGAGTGGCGCTAGAATCCAAGTCTCCCAATTCCCTGACAACTATTATTTTAGCTGCATTTCTATGCCCCTGTGTTCTGAAAAGTTGTGTGTAAACAAATGGTTAATAAAATTGAATGATATCTCAAATATATTACATGAGCTCCCTGTTTATAAAGATGATGATGATGAATGCTTATATAAAGCAGAGAATACTTTTTCAAAAGAATCATGTCCTAATTTTTTTTTTTGTAAATTCAGGTTGTCCTAGATCAAGTTTGCTTAAAGCAAGATATATTTGCAACCCCTCACCTTAACCGGCTCTATTTCCTTTTGCTATAGCAAATTCTGCCCAGCTGGATGCAGAGACATAGCAGGTGATATCTCTGGGAATGTGGTAAACGGATACAGAGATGTAAGTAATCAAGGCAATATGAGAAGATACTTAGAAAAAAATGGTTGATATTGTTTGCTTAAATTCAATACAAGGGAGAGTCTGACTTAATTATATACCTCCCCCCCAATCTGGTTTATTAAAAAAACAAGTGTAACCTAAAATTAGTAATTTTTTTCAGTGTTTGCTTATATGTCTTTTTCTTTTTTAAAAAATCTACTTATGGGGTATTGCCTATATTTGGAGGTGATCTATCTTTATATACTGATATGCAAATTCTCTTATCTATTCAAATGAGATGAGCTCACAAGTATAAATAAGACCCTTTAGGTTTATCAATATCTTTACTGTCTATAAAACTTATAAACAGACATACTGATAGTGAAATGGCAAAGAGAAACCTTTCTAACACAAAATAGCAAGACGGTAACTAATTTTCTCTTTTAAATGACAGGTTATAGATTATTCAACACACTATTCAATTTCTGTTACAGATTTTATATTATACATATATAAGTATGTATCATAGGTGTATGTATGATATATATACATATACAAATATGTATGTTACACACACATGTGTGTATATATTTGTTGTTCACTTATTTCAGTTGTGTCCAACTCTTTGTGACTTCATTTGAGATTTTTTTGGCAAAGATACGAGAGTGGTTTGCCATTTCCTTTTCCAGCTTATTTTATAGATGAGGAAACTGAGGCAAACAGGGTTAAGTGACTTGCCCAGGGTCATCACACAGCAAGTAAGTATCTGAGGATGGATGACTGGGCTCTGTATTCCCCTGTGGCACCTAGCTGCCTGTGTGCACGCACATCCAGAATATACTCAGTCATGAAGATTTTTCATAGAGCAGTAACTATTCTGTGCAAATAACTAGTCATTGCCTTTCTTTTCATATGTTGTTTTCCCACCCTTTTACCCTAATTTTTGTCCCTTAGTAACCCTCTTGTTATGCATTCTTCCTAGAAAAAAACACACATCAGAGAATTCCTCTTCTAAAATTTGGAGTACAATGTACATAAAAAGAGCGTTAGGGGCGTACCAACATTTCTTATCCCAATTTACAATTTTATATCCCTAGAAATCTGGTCTTTTTAAATGTTCAACACAAAGGCTTAACATAGCCTAAGGAGATACTGTGATGAAATCACAAACCTTTTGAAGTGTTCAAGTTCTAACAGTAACATCATAGGTTTACAGATTGAAAACCAGAAGTGACCCTATGGAACTATGGGCCCTGGGACTTTTCCAGGCTCACACAACTAATTAGGAGAATTCAAACTTAGGTCTTCCTGACTCCAAGTCCACACCCTATCTACTTTGCCACATTTCTCTAGTGTTTTGTCGTTACTAAATATTTTACATACATTAGCTTAGTTGATCTCATAGTAGCATCAATCTTGTCATAACATTTTACTACAAGCTTATTTTTCCTGAGAAGGTTTCTTGGTTTCATTTTGTTTTGCTTTGTTTTTAAAGGGATACTTCAGTTATTGGATAGTGGATAATTATTTCCTTTTTACATGCCTGTAAGTCTTATGACTAATCCGTGACATTTGGCAGTATTCTGTAGGTTGCTGGTATGTTTCAGACTTATTTGTTGAAGATAATGTCATTGGTTCCACTTGAAATTGACTAAGAAATTCTCCAGCTCTCCTGAGAAGCACACTGCATGCTTGATCTGTGAAGTGATTAAATTAGAATTAAGGAAATCCACTAATTGCTGGTATAAGATAGTAACTTCAAGAGCATGGTCTGTGTACTTGTTTCATGGTATTGTTAGTTCATTAAAAGTGAAAGTACTCCCAGAACAATAAAACAACCCTAGAAAAGACCATAACGATCTACATTGCTCTTACAAAAGAATCTGAAGAAGTTGTATGTGGGAATGTACTCTTTCCAAAAAAAAAATTTTAATGATGTCATTTTTTTGTTGTTGAAATGCTCTCTCTCACTGAGAAACAGAAAAAGCACCATTTTCAGAAGCTTTTTTTTGGTGGAAAGTCTTTTTTGGAGGGCAAAGGAAGCTTTCTGGAAAGATAGACTATGAAATGGGCAAATGATTCAGTACATTAACTTATCAGTGACAAGTTTCTATCAAAAGTCTTACCACACACTCCTTCATACTAATGGTTTTCATGAAATGGATATGGTGGGTCTCTCTTTAGTAACTGCTGGATGTTTCAACAACCTCTTGAAAGGAGATACAGTTTACTTGCCCAGAACACCGAGTAACCATGTGCGTTGGCAGAGTTCAAAATGTTCCATACCAGGTGCTAACTGAATGCCTGTTAATGTCCAGCACCTGCTGAGATCAGTGATGCTCTCAGCTAAAACTCCTGGAACCAAGAATGTTTCCAGGTCTATGAAAAAAAGGCTGTTCCAGGACTGAACCTGATATAGAGTTCACTATAAGTCAGTCCCAGACTGAATCTCTGGGAAATCAGGCTGGTTTCAAGGGATAGCCTGGTACAGTAGGATTTGGGCTGTAGGATGCTATGCTTTCATTCTTTCCTGTTATTGTCGTTAAATTTTATTTTTTTTAATTAAGAAAAACCAATTTCCTTTCCTACCCACCCCTTCATGTTGAAAAAAAGAAAAGAAAAATACAATCCTTGTAACAAATATGCATAGTCAAACAAAATCAAATTTCCACATTGGATGTGTTGAAAAAATATGTATCTCATTCTGCACCAGGAGGCCATCAACTCTCTGTCTGGAGGTATGATGAATAGCATGCTTCACCAGCAGTCCACGGGAATTATGGTTAGACATTGTGTTACATTGATATGTTGTTACCTTTAACATCCTAGAATGTCAGAGGGACTTTGGTGGTAGCCTAATCCAACCTTTTTCATTTATAGATAAGCAAACTAGGGCACAGAGAGGTTGAAGGACATCTCTGTACATTAAGTTAGTGGCAAAGCCAGGTTTCATGAACCTGCAGGTTACTTGTTCTTTCCATTATACTACAGGGCCTTTGGGGGATTCTGGATGTCTATGAGCTTCATCTGGTTCTCTGTTTTATTTGACTGGCTATAGGCTCTCTGTCTGATGTGTTGCTAAAAGCTCCTATTTATGAAAAAAGGAAAACTCTATCTGGTGAGGAACAGTAACCTTTGAAATGAGTCCAGCCATTTACTACTAATAGACCTACAGTAAGAATCCAAATGTAAGATGAACCAAAAAAAAAAAAAAAAAAAAAAAAGGAAATCCTCCTTGTGAGCAGGTTGGTACTTTATTTTTAATATCCTGGATGTTTTTACTATGAATCATAGTACTATTTCTTCTGTATTTCAGACCTCTTTATTATGCAAAGCAGCAGTGCATGCAGGAGTGATTGCAGATGAGCTGGGGGGCCAGATCAGTGTGCTTCAATCGGAAGGGATCAGCCGATATGAAGGAATCCTGGCCAATGGCATCTTCTCCAAGGGGTAGGTGTCACCACTCCAACTTTTTTCCCCCTTAATGTAAGTTAACCCTGAAGGCATAATTAGCCAGCTCCCATATGAGACAGCAGAAAGAATATGATGCTTACTGTTTATCATTTGAAGGGAAATATGTGTGCGCTGGTAATGAGTTCAGATGATTTCCCTGTAGAAGATAAATGTAGCTTGTAAAAGGGCTCATTGGCAGTGCTGATGTTTAAATTAAGGTGGTACTGGTGATTCGCTCCTTGCCTCCCCCAGGGCACAAGGAGTTTTCCCAATCTCAGGTTCTTCCATGAGAGAGAATGAAGCCTAGTTCTATTTCTGGTTTTACATATTCAGCATATTACTAGTTATACCAGAATGTGCAGAAAGTGTTAAAGCAGGAAGTCTGTCAAAATACACTTTTTACTTCTTTTTTTAATAAAATTAATTTTTTTGGTTACATTTTAAGTTCTGAATGGTCTCCCTCCGCCCCTCCATCCCTCCTTACCCTGCACTAGAGAAGGCCACCATTTGACACAGATATATAAATATATATAAAACCACACTGCGCATGCTTCTGTTTATCAGTTCTTTCTCTGAAGATGTATAACATCTTGCTTCGTAGGTCTTTTGTGGTTGACTTGAATATTTATAATACTCAGAATAACTTGGTTGTTCATATTTGTTCTTTGAACAATATTGCTGTTACTGTATATATACTTTTTACTTTTAAGCTCTGCTAAAGACACAGCTGGGTGCGCGCGTGTGTGTGTGTGTGTGTGTGTGGTGAAGAACATACAGTCCCAGTAAGTATCTCCAGGGTTTGTTGTTGGTTTTTTTGTCTTTGTGTCTCAATACCTAACCCCAGTGCCTGGCACATAACAGTCCCTTAATAAATGATTACCGAATTGAGTTGACAACTGTAGATAACCTGAGGAAGCCTTTTCTGGAAATGAGGAGAGTTAGATCCTAGAGGCAACTGATAAATAAGTATAAATCATTTCATATAGGTTTGTCTGCCACTGATTGGCATTTCAAGATCTACCAAATATCTGACTTGTAGTAAGAGCGTAAGGTCACAGATATAGAGCTGTAAGTGATGTAGTGGATAGAGCATCAGGCCTGGAGTTGGGAAGACTCATCTTTCTGAGCTCAAATCTGGCCTCAGATACTTACTAGCAATGTGACCTTGGGCAAGTCACTTAACCCTGTTTGCTTCAATCTCTTCAAATGAGTTGGAGAAAGAAATGGCAAACCGTTTCAGTATCTTTGCCAAGAAAACCCCAAATGGGGTCACAAAGGGTCAGGTGTGACTGAAATGACAACAGCAACAGGGACGTTAAATCTAACTCCCTCACTTTTTAAATGAAGAAACTGAAACCCAAAGAGACTGGATGATTTGTCCAAATTCATGTTGGTAGTAAGTGATGATTTGAAATGGCTGTCTCCGGTGCTTGGAGTTCTCTCCTCATCTGTGTCCTGGTTTTCCTGACTTTCTTTAGGTCCCAGATAGAATCTCACCTTCCGCAAGAAACTTTTCAGAATCCCCATTAATGCTAGTGCATTCCCTGTAAGATTAGCCCCAGTCTGTCCCATCAATTGTCTTGTTTGAACATTGTTTGAAGCAGAGGCTATCACTGCCTATCTATTCCCCAGCCTTTATGATCTTAGCATCCTTTTCACGTGGCATTTAGGATTTTCTTTCACCCCAAAGGCTCGAAAAGATTATGGACTTTTCACATTAACTCTATTGGAGGCACATTAACCTAACATCCTCCCATTTCTTCAGATCTTAAGCTGTGTGCTTTAAAGCCTAAAATCTTTCCTGAAATGAAACATTTTGTAAAGAGATAGATATGTAGATGTGGTCATGAGCCAGTTTATGGTGATTTGGTACATTAAGGCTTCATGTCATTTTATGATTTGTAGTAAAATTATCCTCATCAAATGCTGTTGCTTGTGTGCAGTGAGCCTTTAAATGTCAGGTGTGACCTTGACCTTCCCGGGTCTATTTAGTTTTACATGGTCCCTTAGAATCAGGCTGCAGTTGTCATGATCTATATACAGACTTGTATACATTAATATAGTATTCCAGGAAGTTAGAGTGAATTATGATATGAATTTGTTAGATGCTGCTAATATCAATCTGAACAAAAGAACATTGATTTTTTTTAAACTAAATCTAGTTAACTAGAGAGCTACTTTTTTACATTCATATGTTCATGAATCCCTATATAAAGACATTGCCTTCTTAAGGATTTTTTTTATTATTTTTGAACCTGATACACATGAACATTTTCTTATACCATACAAAGAACAGAAAAATAGAATGCCATCATGAATTTCTATTACATACAGCTTGATTTTTAAAAAAAAGATACTAGATTTAACTAAGTAATTCTAAAAATGTCCTATTTGTCTCTGTCCCCTTCTGAATTTCCTTTTGCTGTCTTCTGTGTATTCTTTTTAATGTTTCATTGATGCTATTCAGTGCAGCGGATAGAGCTTTGGACTTGGAATCAGGAAGACTCATCTTCATGAGTTCAAACCCAGCCTCAGACACTTACTAGCTGTGTGACCCTGGGCTAGTCACTTAACCCTGTTTGCCTTGGTTTCCTCATCTGTAAAATGAGCTGGAGAAGGAAATGGCAAACCATTCCAGTATCTCTACCAAGGAAACCCCAACAGGGGTCACAAAGAGTCAGACACAACTGAACAATTCTTTTTTTTGTATTACTATTATCCCTCCTACTATTCCCCTCTTCCATCCCCTTGCTCCCCCTGACAAAAGCCTTCTCTTGTAACAAATAAATAGAGTCAAGCAAAACAAATATATTCCTTTTTTGGGGTCTGGAGAAAGACAATACAAATGTATAATTTGTATATTTTAGTCCCTAAAGTAAAGACCCTTCATTCAGCTGAAAGCAAGTTCATCCTCGGTCAATTCACTTCCTTGATTTAAGGAGACAAGAATAGACTCAGGAAGAGGGAATACATCCTGGAGATACAGCCCAGTGGAGAGAAAATAGAAGGGAAAACCTTGTTTTCTTACATTAGGCTATTAGTGTTCTGCAGGCTTCTTAGGCTAGCCACTCTTTGAAATTGATTGAACTGATTCATACTTTTGAACAGCAGTCCTATAACTTTCCCAAAAGTATTTGCACTTTGAAAAGAGTTTTTGTTGTTGTTCAGTTGTGTCTGACTTTCCCATGTTGGGTTTTCTTGGCAAAGATACTGGAATGGTTTCCTGTTTCCTTCTCCAGCTCATTTTACAAACGAGGAAATTGAGGCAAACAGGGTTAACTAAGTGACTTGCCCAGGGTCACACACCTAGTAAGTGTCTGAGAACAGATTTGAAGATGAGATTCCAAGCCTGTTGCTCCATCCACTACCTAGCTTCCCCTTTTATAAAGAGTGTGCATCCTCATTAACTCAAATTGCCAGAATTTCAGGTATTGTGATAAAAAGAAGTGGAGAAAAATGCAGGCAATATGGGGAGAAGACTGGGGGAGGGGGGTGTCACATTACAGGTAACCCATGATTACTGGTTGAGTGTGCTTCCTAGGCTTAGCTTCCCCAAGCCACTCCTATTTTTTATAACTTCTTCCCTTTTCTTTTTTTTTTCTTTGCAAAGTAGCATAATGAAAAAAGGGTTGACTTAAGGTCTGAAATTGATTTCTGACCTTTCTATTTACTAACTCTGACACTGGGCAACTTTATGAGCTTCTTTGGCTAGCATTTCCTCTTCTCATCTTCATGATCTGCTGCACAGGGCTATCACGAGAATCAAAATTAGTAATGCACATAAAACATTTTGCAACCAAAATGTGGCAAACAAATACAAGCTATTATTTGTTATTATTATTATTTAGTGGTTAAGTAGTGTGATGCTGGAGTTTGCACCTAGATCTTTTTGCTCGAAGTCTAAAAAATGTGTGTGTGTGTGTGTGTGTGTGTGTGTGTGTGTGTGTGTGTTGCTTTTTAAAAATATGCTACCAGCACAGTATGCTACCAGCACAGTATATTAGACCACAGCATAAGTCTCCTACTTTACATTTATTTCGGTTTTTAAAAGGTTTACAGATATGTTAAGCAAATGTAACCTTCCACAATTTTTTATTAGCCATCAAGCATAAATCATCACCTTTAATCAGTTCCCCAACCCTTTTTTTCTGCCACACCAGAAAGAAACAATGGGTGATATTTCCCAAACTCCCACTATTTCCAATAGAATTGTAAATACCCAGTCCTCCTTAAACCAAAAATCAGAGGACAAGCTTACACAATTAATCTTGGCCCTGCCTTTATTTAACTTTTCTGATTTCTTTTTACAATGAAATCTCTTGCCCCAGACATTGCTGATTAATAAAAGTTTGGAATGGGCCAAGGACCTCTTGGCCCAATTCTATACAGAGAGAACATTTCCACTGAAGAGTACTCGAAATCTTAAATGCTTTTCAAGAACACTTTGTTGTAATCTATTCCCCTGGAGTAGGAGAAAGAGAGCAGAGTACAGACCAGGAAGGAAGTTCATAAGGATAAGGGACAGGGATTCATTATTTGTGGGAACTATCAGAGAAAACAGAAAAGAACAGGACATTACAAGGGAAAAGAAATACTGGATTCAGGAAGAAAAGAAATATAAGAACAACATCAAATTATTTCCACGAAAATTTACATAGATCGTGCTCTTGAATGTTTTTTTTTCACATTTCAGTTTATTTATTTTAGTTTTCAATATTCACTTCCACAAGATTTTGAGTTCCAAATTTTCTCCCCATCTCTCCCCTACTTCCACCCCATGACAACATGCATTCTGATTACTGCTTCCCCCAGTCTGCCCCCTTTCTTTTATCCCCTTCCCTTCTATTTTCCTGTAGGGCAAGCTAGATTTCTATACCCCATTGCCTGTGTACCTTATTTCTCTATTGCATGTAAAAACAATTTTTAACATTCATTTTTTTAAAACTTTGAGCTCCAAATTCTCTCCCTTCCTCCCCACCCACCCTCATTGAGAGACTAACTGTACTTCCCCCCATCCTACCCCACCCTCCCACCATTTATTCTATTCTCTTCTTTGACCCTGTCCCTCCTCAAAAGTGTTTGCTTCTGATTACCCCCCCCAGTCTGCCCTCCCTTCAGTTACTCCCCTTTATCTCCTTCCCCCCTACTTTCCTGTAGGGTATGGTAGATTTCCATACCCAATTGAGTGTGTATCTTATTCCCTTGTTTTTTTTTAATTTATTTTTATTTTTAGTTTACAACAGACGGTACTACATAATTTTGAGTTCCAGATTTTCTCCCCTCCATCCCCCCTCCCTCCCCAAGACAGCATGGAATCTCATATAACTACCACAAATGACTTCGCATTGAATTAATTTATACACTAGTCAAGTTGTGGAGAAGAATTAGGACCAATGGAATGAATAATGAGAAAGAAGAAACAGAACCAAAAAATAAAAAAACCAACCCAAAAACAAAAGAGAAGAGAAAAAGGCGAGCATGAAGTGTACCTCAATCTGCATTCAAACTTCATAGTTCTTTCTCTGGATGTAGATAGCATTCTCCATCGTGAGTCCTTTGGAGTTGTGCCTGCACTTTGTGTTACTGAGAGGAGCGAAGTCTGTCAGGGTTGGTCCTCACGGAATCCATATATCTGTGGTTGCGTACAGTGTTCTCCTGGCTCTGCTCCGCTCACTCAGCATTATGTCGTGTAGGTTTTTCCAGGTTGTTATGAAGTCCATATCATCCCCATTTCTTATTCCCTTGTTAAGCCAAATCTGATGAAAGTAAAGTTCACTCATTCCCTCTCACTGTCCCCCTCTTCCCCTCCACTGTAAAAGTTTTTTCTTGCCTCTTTTTTGTTAGATAATTTACCTCATTCTATAATAGTCCTTCTCCTTTCTCCCAGTACATTCCTCTCTCACCCCTTAATTTCATTTTTTAGGTATCATCCCTTCATATTCAACTCACCTTGTGCCCTTTGTCTATATATATTCCCTCTCATGAATTACAAATATCATCTTTCCATGTAGGAATGTAAACAGTTCAACTTTAACAAATCCCTTATGATTTATTTTTCCTTTTCATTCTTTTTGAGTCTTGTATTTGAAAGTCAATTTTTCTATTTAGCTCTGGTTTCTCGAGAATGCATTAAATTCCTCTACATCACTGACTATCAATTTTTCCTGTCATTGATTACACTCAGTTTTGATGAGTAGGTGATTCTTGTTTTTAATCCTAGCTCCTTTGACCTCTCGAATCTCATATTCCAAGACTTCCAATCCCTTAATGTAGAAGCTACTAAATTTTGTGTTATCCTGATTGTATTTCCATAATACTTTAATTGTTTCTTTCTGGCTGCTTGCAATATTTTCTCCTTGACCTGGGAATTATGGAATTTGGCTATAATATTCCTAGGAGTTTTCATTTTGGGATCTCTTTCAGGAGGTGATTTGTAGATTCTTTCAATTTCTAGAATATCTGGTTCTAGAATATGAGGGCAGTTTTCCTTGATAACTTCTTGAAAGATAATGTCTAGGCTCTTTTTTTGAATTTTAAAATTTTCTCTCCTACATCTATTTTCCAGGTAACTTCTTTTTCTAATGAGATATTTCACATTGTCTTCTATTTTTTTCATTCTTTTGGTTTTGTTTTATAATTTCTTGATGTCTCATAGAGTCATTAGCTTCCATTTGCTCCATTCTAATTTTTAAGGAATCATTTTCTTCAGTGAACTTTTGGACCTCCTTTTCCATTTGGCTGGTTCTGCTTTTTAAGGCATTCTTCTCATTGGCTTTTTGGACTTTTTGTCATTTGGTCTAGTCTGTTTTTTAAGGTGTTATTTTCTTCAATATTTTGGGGGTCTCCTTTAGCAAACTGTTGACTCATTCTTCATGGTCTTCTTGCAGCACTCTTCATTTTTTTTCCCAGTTTTCCCTCTACTTCTCTTACTTGATTTTCAAAATCCTTTTTGAGCTCTTCCATGGCATGAGAGCAATTCATATTTTTCTTGGAGGCTTTGGACTTTGTTATCTTCTGAATGTATGTTTTGATCTTCCTTGTCACCAAAGTAAGATTCTATGGTCTGAGGTTTTTTCTGCTGTTTGCTCATTTATCCAGCCAATTACTTGACTTTTTGACTTTTTGTTAAGGTAGGGCTCTGCTCCAGTGTAGAGGGTGTATTGTCCCAAGCTTCAGGGGTTTTGTGTGGCTGTTTTCAGAAATACTTCGAGGGACCTGTAAATTTTAAGTTGTTCCAAGGTGGTATGATCTAACAAAAGGTATTTACTCCTCTCCTGGCCTGTGCTATGGTCAGTGGGTGACCACAAACACTCTTTTCTACCCTGGAACTGTAGGGAGGGTTCCCTCTCCACTGTTACCACAAGCTCTGCTATGCCAGTGCTCTTCCTCACCCCAGGACTGCCACCCAGTACTGCAATGCAGTTCCAAGTATGGGCAAAGCAACAGAATCCTACTTCAGTGCCAGCAAAGAGATCCCTGTAATCTCCTTCTGATCAGTTGTTCGATCCCCTTACCTTCTGTGGGCTGAGAGCTCTGGAAGCAGCTACTGTGGCTGCTGCCACCATTGTTGCTGCTGCTTCTGTCACCACCACCACTACCACCACTGCCACCACTACTGCCTTGGGGCTGCGCTGGGGCTCGGAACTGGTCTGTGCTCCTCTCTAACACACCTTTCCCACTGACCTTCTAAGTTGTCTTTGGCATTTGTGGGTTGAGAAGTCTCAAAACTGCCTCAGCTGCCAGTGATTCAGTCCCCTGAGGCTTGCTCCAGGTTTCCCAGGGCCCAGTCTATACCGGCATGGCCCACATTGGACTGCGCTTCTCTCCCAGCCTGGTGCAACAGACCTTTCCCATCGACCATTTTGTGGGTTCTGCTGCTTGTTTAGAGTCATTTTTACAGGTATTTGTGGGGGCTTGGGGAAGAACTCAAGGGAGTCCCTGCTTTTATTCTGCCATCTTGGCTCCACACCCCCTTCTTGAATGTTTTAAATATTTTAATGTTTTAAAAAAGAAAACAAAACAGGTTATCTAACCAAAGACAGAAGGGAATTAAAGAAACTGGTACTCTTTCAAAATTGCTCTTTATTGTATATGCTATCACCTCTAGAAGGCCAGCCATGTGACAGAAAAAAATGCCTACCAATAGAGTTTCATACCATTGGGTCATTCTTGGAATACAATTTATTTTGACATATCTGAATAATTATACTCAGCCTTTGGTATGACTCACGTAAATATAACTAGCTTGATAAACCTTATGAACAGATACAGCTTGGTGGCACAGGGCATAGAGCCCAGAACTCGACATCAGGAAAACCTGGATTCTAATTGTGCCTTAGGTACTTATGAGTTCTGTGATCCTGGGTAACTAACTTGACCTTTGTCATCCTGAGTGTCCTCTTCTCTAAAGTGGAGATAGTGATAGCACTTAAATACCAGGATTGTTGGGAGAATCATATGAAATAATATAATTTATATTAGCTCTTTGTAAACCTTATAGCACTATGTAAATGGTAGTTATTATTATTATTAATAACCTACACCAATAGATAAATGTTAAGAAGCTTCTCTTCAAGAAATCTCATGTATTTTCTCCAGTTAGCAGATCTGTGAGTTTTATCTGATCCTATTCTGATATATTTCCCAAAACTGCCATCATTATCTTACTTATGGTTCCCCTCAGTGATTACAGTCCATATAAAAGTAAGTTCTCCTATACCCTGGAAATATAACTACTCCCAAATGCATGTTTCTGTCAGCCTTTTGCAGAAACACCCTTATATTTTATTCTTTATTACAGAAGTAACCTTTGCCTTTTGGACTTCTGTGTAGTGGTAATAATAATAGGTTACATTTGTATTGGGTTTTTCTCTTTGGAGGGTTGGCATGTAGGAGGTGTTGATTGGTGGAAGAAGTTAGTGTAGGAGCTCCCTGTGCTTGTCACAGATCAATAACCCTTATGTAATTTAAAGTCTTAGAGATGTGGGCATGGGTTGAGTGGATGAATGGTTAATTAACATCCTGCTAGTCTGTGAGAGGCAGCACAGTACAGTGGAAAGACTGTTGAATATGGAATAACAGGGCTTGGTTTTGAATTCTGCTTCTGCCACATCCCTATATGTGTAACCTTAGGTAAGGTACTCAATGACTCCTGTCCTCAGTTTCCTCATCTGCAAAATGAGGGGATTGGACTTGATGATCTGCAAGGTCCCTTCTAGCTCTTGGTCTATGAGCCTATGTGTCTAACAGTCAGGACTTGAACCCAGGTCTTCCTAACACCAAGACTGGTCCTCTATCCACTGTGCCACAATGTCTTTCCCATATAGTGTTTAGTAGTTTATCAAAGTTTTCATAGGCTATTTCATTTGCTCTTTATAGCCACCCTCTGAGGGGCAGGTTATACAAGACTTACTGCCTCCATTTTCCACATAGAGATGTAGAGACCCAGAAAGGGAATGAGACTGGCCCAGGGTCAAATAGGTGATTATATAGCAGAATTGTGACTAATGTCTGGGTCTGAGGCTTTGGGGCTTTTTTGTTTTTTCCATTCCAGCTTAATGCCTCTCACCCCAAATTCAGAAATGCTGTATGTGTTAATACTATTAGTCATTTCCTGAAGCTCCTAGAATGTGTCTATAGTGAGTAAAGGGTGAAGGGCTTTCTCAATTTTGGAGTGGGGAAATAAGTAACAGACAGATTCAAGCTACTTGCTCAAGATTATAGTTTGTGGCAGAGTTGGAAGGAGAATCCAGTTGGTTTGATGTCAAGTCCCATATACTTTATTGTAACCTATACCACAGCTAGGCAGAAGAGAGCTGCCAGCATTAGCAAATGGAATGCAAACTTAGTGTGTTTAAAACTGTACTCATTCTATTTCTTCCTAAACCCTCCCTTCTTCTAAACTTCCTTGTTTCTTTTGAAGGAACCACTATTCCTCTAGTGTTTCTGGTTTGTAATCTTGGCATTATCATCAACTCCTTACTCTCCCTCTGCCTGCATATCCAATCAGTTGTCTAAATCTTTCCTTTTCTACCTTCATAACCTCCTTCTCATTTGACCCCTTCTTTCTACTAACACAGCTTCTACCTTAGTTCTAGCCCCCATCACCTCTCACCTAAATTATTGCAGTACTCTCAGTATTTGGTCTCCCTGCCTCAAGTCTCACCACTCCAGTCCATTATATACACTTCTGCCAAAGTAATTTTCCTCAAGAGCAGATCTGATCGTGTGATATCTACTCAACCAACTCTAATGGCTTTCTGTTGCCACTAGAATAAAATAGAAACACCTTTGTTTAGATTTTAAAGTGTTACACAACCTGACTTCACCTTACCTTTCCAGTCTCATTCATTGGACATTACTCTTCTTCTTAGACTTTGCAATCCAGCCAAACTGGACTTTTCTCTATTTTTCACTCATGACACTCCACACTCAGTGTTTGTTCGTTTGCAATGACCATGTTCCATGGCTGGAATGCACTCCCACTTCACTTCTGCCTCACAGAGTCTCTCACTTCCTTTAAGCTGCA
This sequence comes from Trichosurus vulpecula, assembly GCF_011100635.1. Classification (NCBI taxonomy): domain Eukaryota; kingdom Metazoa; phylum Chordata; class Mammalia; order Diprotodontia; family Phalangeridae; genus Trichosurus; species Trichosurus vulpecula. The sequence goes on along the minus strand of NC_050579.1, from coordinate 147,292,614 downwards.
GACAGCATTTATACATGATGCTTTTCCCGATTCCCAGCCAAGTTGAACTCCGTTGAAATGTAGCTTGTATCCCTAATGTCATACACAGTGCTCAGCACATAGTGAGTGCTTAATAAATACTTATTATTTGATTAATTGATTCTCTGTTGCAGATTTGGGGGTGGTTGAGTTAGTGCTGACAGTTTGTCTTGGTTATAATTGGTTAATAAAATCAGTCTTTCAAGAGCAGACAGAGGTACAGTAAATACTTCTTATTAGGCAACATACAGTCATTCAAGAGATAATTATGGAATATATGGATTTTTAAAGCCTTGCTTCATATCTTCTTCCATTTGGTTCTTTCATAACTTCTAGAACCTGTTCCAGAGATTGGACTGGGGAAATAAAAGATGAAATTCACATTTATAAGGATAGCTGCTTTAAAAAATTTAATGAGACATGGTCAAACTACCAACTGAAATGAAATTTATGTAGATTAGCTAGAGATTTGAGTTTTCCCCCATCCTTGTCCTTTATTGCCATGAATAGTTGAGTGGGAAACATGCTCAAATTTTTAATTGTTATCATTAGACATTAGAGTCTGGGGTGGAAGGGAACTTGAAGATTCTCTATCCCACCTAAATCAGGAATCCTTTCTACAGAATCACCAACAAGTAGTCATCCATTGACAGGAAACTTACTGCCTCATAGGATGGCCTAGTCTCTTGGACCTGGATTATTCAAAGTGTTAGTGTTCGTTTTATTTTATCTTGAGTAAAAATCTGCCTTCCAGTAGCTTTTACCTTATTGGTCTAGTTCTTTCCTCTGAGGCTAAACAGAGTAAATCTAGCCATTCTCCCATGAATCAATCCTCATAATATTTAAAGCCATTTAGGTTGCTTTTCCTGTGGATACCCTTTTCCAAGTTAAATGTCCCAAACTTAGATAATTTCCTTGGAAGAAGAGGCAATGTCATCTAATCTTGAAAAAAAAATCCCTACTTAAAATACAGTATTGTGCATACAGCATTTACTCAATTTTATTGATAAAAAAGTTTTTGAATGTCCAATTAATAAATTGAGCTTCTGCTCCTTAGCACAGGACCTGGCACGTAGAAAGTGCTTAGTAGATGCTTGTGGATTGATTGAGTGGTACACTGGACAGGCAATGGAAAGTTGGAGAAGGATACCAAAAAGAAAAGAAAAGATTTATCTTCAAGACCTTACAAGACATTTGGGAAGACAGTATGTTTTTTCAGAGAACTACATTAGAAGTACAAACTATAGTACAAAATATGGGAAATAGCACATTAAGCTAAGTCAGCAAGCGTGCTATATAAGTGATATAGACAATAGTTGTACTAGGAATTCAAAGAACAGAGAAATCTCTTTTGCCTGGAAGAATCAGGAAATTTTCATGGAGGAAGTAATATTTGAACTTGGCCTGATGGAAGGATAGAATTTGGAAAGCTGGAGTCTGGCAAAGAAGGGTGAAGGGCAGAGGCAAGGAGGGGAGGTCATTCCAGGACTGGGGGACAGCTGGAGCAAAGGCAGAAATGAGAGATGGAGAATTGTGGGTAAGGTAGGTAAGTCTCAAGCCAAGAAAAGACAGTGTGTATTTGGCATCTGTATGTAGAACAGGTTGACAAGTGACAGATTTGCATGGAAAATTAGCAGGAAATAAGGCTGGAAATTCTGGCTGAGGCCAAATTCTGGAAAGTGTTTAATTCCCAGCTGAGTCATCAATGTTTAGACTTTATAGGCCATAAGAAGCCTCTAAAGATTTTTGAACAAGAAATTGACATGGTCAAAGGGGTATTTAAGATAATTATTTTGTCAGTGCTGTACAGGGTGAATTGGAACAAGAAAGATAAGGTAGGGAAATGAATTGAGGTCTTAGAATAGTGAATGAATGACTATAGAGTGTTTACTAAGCACTATGTACAAAGCAGTGTGCTAATTAAACACAAGGGGTAAAGACAGGAAAGGAAGACAGTCCCTGTTCTCAAGAAGCTCATGTTGTAATGGGGAAGGCAACACAGGGAAGGTTTCAGCTATGAGTCAGATAGAAAGATCCCATGGCCCTTAGGGTATAAAGTATATCATTAAGGCAGAATTCATGACTTCAAAGACAACCATGAATATGCCTGAATGGTCCAGAATCACAGGATATAAGGAATTCTCTAAGTAGAAGGCAGAGGAGTTAAAGCATTTATTGAAACTCAAAAGTAGCAGACCCATGGACCAGTGTCCCCAATTCGACATCCTGGCAAGAACCTTCCAAAACCAGTATGCCCATCTCACAATAGTGACCAGGAGGCCACAGAAAAACATTATGGCAGCAAGCCAAGCCATACTGGTGCTCCGCCTCCAAGGCTAGGGCTCTCCAGCAAGAATACCACCCACTGGCCTCAAGGCCCTGCTCAGCACTCTTGGGTCTCCATGATGGTCAGTCCTGTTTTTTTGTAGCACCTGCTACTGTTGCCGCTGCGTTGGCCGCAATCTCCAAGCTGTGTTCCAGCTAGCTGACTGCTTCCTCTCTCCTTCAGCTCTTAACTGCTCTCTCCAACTGCTCTCACCAACTGCCTCTTAGCTCTGCTCCAACCGTTCAGCAAGCTCCTCCCACCACAGGCTTCCATTGGCCCCAGTCCTAGCCACTCCCCCCAGGACCCTGAGAGCCCTGCCCCCAAAGCCCACTCAAGTGAGTGGGAAGATCTTCCCATTCACTGATTGCCTTTACACCCTTAGGGTATAAAGATGTCCAGGTATGAGATTAGAAGAATCTGAACTAGTTAAAATGAAGAAAAATAGATGGATGCAACAGATTGTGTAAGAGATGAATTGATGGGACTTGGTAAGCAATAACATAGGAGTTTTCCCTTCTGTAAAATCAATCACAAGTAAGCACATTCCTTAGACCAGGCATAAAGCTAGGCCCTGGAAATACAGATTAAAAGGCTGGGGGTGGGGAGCGGGGAGACAATCCTTACCCTCAAGGAGCTGACATTCTATTGGGGAAAATATATGCGCAGATAACTAAATATAAATATATCATATGACTATATACACACACAAAGTATTTTTCTAAGGGAGAAGATCATAACAACTGAGGGGATCAGGATAGGCTTCCTATAGATGGTTAACACCTAAACTGAGCTTTGAAGGACGCTAGAGATTCTTCGAAATGAGGAGATGAGAAAGTGTATTCCAGGCATGGTAACAGCTATACAAAGGCATGCAGACAGGAAATAGAATGCAAGTTGCTTCCTGTATGATCATCTTAATTTTCTCACTAGAGTAGGATGAAAAATCATATACCAAGAATGCAGGAATGGGGCAGGATACGCAAGGCAGAGTTTCTTAACCCTTTTGTCTTTGACCCCTTTGATAGTCTGATGAAGCCTATAGACCCTTTCTTGAAATAATGTTTTTAAATGCATAAAATAAAATACATATCATTCAAAAGAAGCTAATTATATTGAAATACAGTCATCAAAGTGTTTTGTTTGGTTTTTAGTACTAGACCCTAGGGTGATAACCGAGGCCTTAAAGAAAAAGTTTGATGTAGCCTTAGTGAAAGCAAAGTGGCATATAAAGCATATGAGTCCAGAGAGTGAGTTGAGCCAGGAGTGAAGTAAGCGTAGTTGGGACCCCTTATGAAAAAGAGGAAGTCCAGGAGCCAGCAACAGAAAGGAAAGTAGATGTTAGGGTTGATCCCAAGGCTCAACACTGAGTGGCAATGACTGTGGTGTACATTGGTTGGGGCTCTAGAGTAAAATTTTGTGGCTAAGAGCTAAGAGTACCCTTTAAGTCTGCAAAAGGAAGATTGCACAACAATGAAAATACGTTATAGCTGGTAAAGGCTGTTGCGAATTTTTTGTTCTGTTAATGAGATTTTAATGTTGAGAATGAATGGAAAACTGAGGTTACTATTAAAGGAAAAGTACTTTTTCAATAATAATATTGCTTTTTAAAGCCTATCAGTCAGTAAACAAGGATTAATTAAGCTCCTACTATGTGTCAGATACTGTCTAAGGACTAAGGATACTTAGAAAGGAAAAAAAAAATAGTCCCTGCTCCCAAGGAATTCCCAGTCAAATTCAGGAGACAACATGCAAACAATTATATACAAACAAGATATGTACAGAATAAATTGGAGTTAATGGCAGAGGGAAGGCACTACTATTAAGGGAGATCTTGAAAAGCTTTTTGCTGAAGGCACGATTTTAGCTGGGACTTGAACAAAACTTGGGAGGACAGGAGACAGAGATGAAGAAGAAGAGAATCCAAGGCATGGGAGATAACCAGTGAAAATTCTCAGAGTTTGGAATGTCTTGTGCGTGTGTCAGTTCATGGCCCCATGGATATCCTTTAACATCTGTGTACAGTGTGAGTGACTACATTATATAAAGTATACCTGCTTATTTTGCCCTTGGAAAAAGTCCTCTAACAATAAGTACTCTTTCTTTTTTTCCCCCAGTGGTTCTCTGTCACATAAGCGATTTTTGTTTTCATCCAATGGTAAGAAATATTGAAATAACATCTTGGAGATTATGAATGTTTATAGTTCCCCATTAGTTACTATGCCGTGCCTTCCACCTTTTGAAATTAAGTATTCTGTAAAATATTAGATGTTGAACAGAGCTAAGTAACATACATACTCATTTTATGATGCTTGGAAGAGAAAATTGGAGAAACAATTATAAAAGAAAAAAGCTTATTAATAACGCATGAGAAGCACTATGATATAGTAGTTTGTCTACTTTAAACATACCAAAGCTGTTTTTGTTCTCCATCCTCCCCTGCCCCCGGTGAAATGAGAAATGACACCCATTCTGAGGTTAGTGGAATTCTTATCCTACCAAACTTTAGCTGGGGAAAAAGGTAAAGATAGTGTCAACATCACCATTTAATTTTTACAAGCAGCTAAATGGCCCTGTGGGTAAAGTGCTGGATATGGAAGTTCCAGTCCTGCTTCAGACACTTTATCACTTGGGCAAATTACTTAACAAGTCTCAGCCTGTTTCCTCATCTGTAAAAGGGGGATAATAATAGCACCTATCTCACAAGGTTATTAAGAAGATCAAATGAGATAATACATTAAAGCACTTTGCAAACCATAAAACACCAAATAAATATTATCTATTATTATTAGTTATTTTGAGTTAATTTAATGAACTCATACTTCAGTACTTTAATGGATCTCATATTCATCAATGTGAATATTCTCTATAACAATGTAGTTCTCAACCTATTGACATCTTATTCTTAGCTATTCTTGCCCATTTCCTCCAGTTAATCACCATAAAATGAGAACTCGCTCAATGAGGAGGCTTCCTCTAGTACTGTTAACAATATGTTGATATCATTGGAACACACGAGATGTACACTTGGTCTTCTTCTCTCTATATGTAGGACTGGTACACCTTATTTTCCAGCTGCACATCTATCTGATGGCATCTTTTATGCCATTTATCTTGTCCAGCTACTGGTTAGTAACGTGTTACAGCCTACTCTTGCCCATTTATGCCCCTCTCCTTTGAGTGACTTTAATTCTCAGAGTCTCCATGACTTGGGCCATACGGTGTCCCCAGAAGAACCTTGGACTTTAAAAGATGGGTCTTTGTTAACAGGGTGAAGTTTGGGGTCGTTGAGGAGATTACTTAATTTCCCAAAAGCCAATCTAGCTCACTCTCCTTACTTAATTAACGTGATTATGTAAATATAAGACCTTGGTAAAACATTTGTTATGCCCTTCTTCCCCATAGCATCCTATCAGGTTGTGATTTGATATTCTCACAAAAAGTTTCTCCATCATTTTTCTGTAGATCTGATAGACAGACAGACAGACACACACACACACACACACACACACACACACACACACATATAATCGCTCAGCTTCTCAGTCTGGGAAAGGAAGGGAGACATTTTAGTTTGGCAATGAGATTTTCATTAATGAATGTGATAGAACAGAGTAAAGGAATACAGAGCCCTAGATAAAAAACAAACAAACAAACAAATAATGTATCAGTGGGTGGTGGGTGAAGGATGAAATGACTGAGGAAACAAAGGTTCAAGCTTGTAAGCATATTGATTTATTAAGTAATGCAGGCTGATTGCCCAATAAATCAGGACCAGTCACCTTTCTCAGCTTTGGCATTGGACCCCAAATACAGGGTAGACTGACTTTTATGTATTACAAACAATGAATCAAATAAGACCAATTAATTAAAGGAAAATAACTAGAAAACATTAGGTAATCTGGTTTCTAATTGGAAGAAAGATTAGTGACTTTCTAAGTTGGGATGGGGAGAGTGAACAGATACAATTCCCTGAAATCAGAAAAAAAAAAGGTGTCCCATTCCCCTGTCTGTGAGCAGTCAAAGGAACATGGAGACAATAACTGACTGATCCGTATGGGGCCAGTTTTCACATACAACATATGGGCTGCTTGAGATGTACAATTGTGAGAAAATTCCTTACATCAATCTTTGGGTCTGACTGGGTTTCTGGTCAGCATAACCTAGGTCCTTAGTTAAGAGTCTCTAAACAGCAAGTAGAGGTGGTCCAGCTTTCCAGCTCTGCAGGGTGAGGGTCAAACAATATGATAAGGTTTTCTCCCAGTTTTCACAATTAAATAAAGATTTCTCACAAGGCAGAAGTTGGACTAAACTCACAATTGAATAGAAAGGGGACTGAGCTAACTCCAGAACTGAGTTACAAGATGGAGTCAGTGTGGTTCACTCAGTTCCTATAATTAACCACTTGCTGTCCCAATCCCTGTAATTCCTTCAAAGGGAGGACTTATTGGAATGATTTACCAGTCCTAAGGGCATCAGCCATGGCAGTCTGACATTCACTGGCTCCTAGGATCATTATTCCCCATTCTTTTAAAATTTGCTGAATCCCTGTCAAATTTGAGCCCTGATTGCCTAACTAACTAAGCACCAGGGCATCAGGGTTAGGTTAAGAAGACACAAAAGAAATCTACGGGGTGGGGAGGGTGGCGCGCGTAAGGTGTAACCTAAGTTGGATATGATTACCAGGCTTCCAGGTGGGCATTTGGAAGATGAAAAATACAGAAGTACATAACATCTTTAAACCACTCCAATATCCGTATGTTAAATATAAGTTCGGAACATGCAAACAAATTCCTAATTCTTCCATGTTCACCTAAGTCACTTGATTCATCCCTATCATATCAATAACCAGAAAATCAGCTGAGTAATTCTAGGCTAATAGGAGATTTTATTCTTACTTTGCTTTCTTTCACCATTCATGACTAGATCTGTGCCTGAATTGTATTATTCCTCTATTGTAGGTTGCAATAAATCCCTGACTTTGGAAACTGCCAGGCAAATCACAGCTTCTTCCTCTTGGCATTGGGTCAATGAAAATGGAGAAGAGATTCATTGGTCTCCTGGCCAGGCCCGGCTTCAGGACCAAGGACTATCATGGGCTTCAGGAGACACTAGCACCAACCACAAATCTGGGGAGTGGCTGGAAATAGATTTGGGCGAGACAAAGAAAATAACAGGTATCAAGGCACTTAAAATTTAATTTTGTAGGTATAGAGAAGTGCTGTGTTTAGGAATTCATTTCAAAACAGGCTACACTGAGGTAATACTTTTGGTTTACAGTGTCCTTCTTTAAAGAGTTCAAAGCTCCTAATCCTGCTTAATGCTGTGCCTTCCCTCTGTTGAATAGCTTCAGTTTATCCTGTATGTGACTTGTTTGTATATGGTTGTTTGCATCTAGTTTCCCCTATTGCCATTGCAATCAACTCAAGAGTAGGGACTGTCTTTTGCCTTTCCTTGTATCCCTAGCATTTAGCACAGTGTTTGGAACATAACAGGCATTTTACAAATGATTATTGACAGACTACTGACTGACAAAGCACTTTGCAGATTTTTAAAAATGAAATGACTCTTCAAAACTTCAGTGTTTGAGAGAATAAGGGACACATGTTGGGTTGGTTCCATCTGTCTTCCATAAGCAACATTCATTTGGAGATGAGAGTGAAAAGATAATTCAGCAGCTCTTCAGTTTAAATATATGTTTTAGATAGGATTTTTTTTTCTTTGCTGTGTGAAGCTTTATATAAAAATACATGAAATGAAGTTTTTTCCAAGAATTAGAGAAGAGTATTAGCTATAGTTCAGTTCTAAAAAAAATTCCATTAGCTATGAAACTATTTCTTTCCTGACCAGCAAAAGGAAGGTAATTAGAAAGAAACATGTTAAGATGTGTTAGAATTCTGTGCTCTATAATAGAAAAAAATGAAATTGAAAGTTTTAGAAGATTTCGAATGTGGTGTACATACATATGGGGGGAAATGTTTAAAAAGAAAACTAACCAAGAGAAACTATCTTGTTACAAGGGATTAGGACTGCAGGATCCACCCAAACAAATTTCAACTTTTATGTTAAGTCTTTTGTGATGAATTTCAAAAATCTCAGCCCCAAGTGGAAGACCTACAAAGGAATTGTGAACAATGAAGAAAAGGTAAGGAGAATGACTCAGGTGAAGAATCTGACTTGGAGAAACTATTCATTTTTTAGTACATTTTTGTTGCCATCTTTTGTTTTTAAATTACCAGCATTTTCTAATGTAGGTCCCTCTTTTCCTCTCAGAGAACTATTACATATAACATCAAAGAAAAAAGGGGAGAAAAACACCTTAGCAATACTAATCAATGCATAAAAAAAGTCCGACATTGTTTGCAGTCTTACATAGCCATAAGTCCACTCACTGTCTCTGCAAAGAACAAGGGAGAGGTGTCTTTTCACATCTCTTCTCTGGGACCAGGTTTGTCATTGTGATTTTTAGAATTAAATTTTATTGTATTTTCAAATCTATATTGTCTCCCTCCTGCCTTCTTCCCCAGTGAGCAAGAAAAACAAGACCCTTGTTAGAGACTCATAGGGTCAAATGAGACAAACCCCTACATTAGCCATGTTAAAAAAAAATCATGTCTCAATCTGTTCTCCGAGTCCGTCACCTCTCTATCAGGTAGCATATTTTCATCTTGAGTCCCTTGGGATTGTGGTTGGTAATTGTGTTAGTCAGAGTTCTTAAATTTTTCAAAGTTGTTTGTCTTTACAATGTTGTTATTATTGTATAAATTGTTTTCTTTGTTATACTCACTTCACTCTGCAGCCTAAATTCATAGACGTCTTCCTCGGTTTTGCCTTTTGCCTTCAGCATTCCCCTTCATCATTTCTTATGGTACAATAGTATTCTATCAGATTCATATACCATAACTTTTTCAGCCATTTCCCTACTGATGGGCAACCCCTTCGTTTTCAAATCTTTGCTACCACAACAAGAGCTGCTATAAATGTTCTTATGCATATGGATTCTTAACCCTTTGGGTCAGTAGGTATTCACAGCTTAATAATTTTGATCATTATGACTTCATAGTATTCATTTTAATTTTTTCTGTATATCTTGTTGTGGTCATTGTATATATTGTTTTCCTGGTTCTGCTCACTTCACTTTGTGTGAATTCATATAAATCCTCTCGTGCTTCTCTGTATTTTCCATATAATTATTTCTTGTAGTGAAACAATGTTCCGTTACATTCATTTACCACAATTTGTCTATCCATTCCCCAGTTGATAGGAATCTACTTTGTTTGCAGCTCTTTGCTACTGTAAAAATTGCTGCTACCGATAGCTTAGTATATATGGCCCCTTTCCTCCTGTCAGTAACCACTGTGGGCATATACCTATCAGTATAATCTCTGAGTCAAAGGATATAGACATTTTTGGAAAGCTAGTTTTCAAATGGTAAGAGCCATTAACTTTAGAATATGCTTTTCAATATTGAAAGAGAAATTAGATACCTTTATTGATCATATAGGAATGAGAAAAGTAACTTCAAAAGTCACATTAATCTTTTTTGTGTCATGGACCCTTTTGGTGGTCTAGTGAAGAATGTGTACTCCTTCCTCAGAATAATGTTTTTAATGCATACAATAAAGTAAATAGGATTATAAAGGAAACTAATTATGTTAAAATATAATTAGCAATTGTTTTAAAGTTCATAGACCTCAAGAACTGCTCCATAGTCCAAAATATCTGAATTTTAAGATGAATTTCTCATCCCTACCCAGTATTTAACATTCCATTTTTAAAAATACAATATAGATTTCAACCATGTAAAAAGCTTCCATTGTGGAAACTCCTTCTCCCAGTTCAGATCAGCAATTTGTCTGTAATTTTCAGTCTTAATAAGTTGCCTGGGGCACTGAGAGGTTAAGTGACGTACATAGGATCACAGAGCTAATAGGTGTCAAAGGCAGGACTTTGTTGCTACCTCAATCATACTACCTTAGTTTTCTGCCTTCATTTATTTATGGAGTGCTTTTTTTGTGAGCTACTAGGATAAAATGACTAAGATTCAGCCCTTGCCCTCAAGGAATTTATAATGTGTTACTTACTAGAGGAGTTCACTTTGATACAAATAACTACAAAATACTAAGAGGGAATCTTTATTTGAAATACTCGATATTTTTTGGTATTATCTTTAGCTTTAACTTTTTTCAAAGCAGCTGGTGAAAAGTGGCCAATCACACTGAACTAATAGTCTTATCAAACATGGGGTTTGAATTTTTTTAAAGATACCTGAACCTTTATCTTCATGTTGACTCACTGAACATTGAAGTATTTCAGTAAATTACCACTGAAGCCCAGTTGAATTCAATTTAAAAAAAAAACTGAAAAAACTCAGATTAGATTCACCACCCTAAAATAGTGTGAGAGGCAATTGTGTTAATGCTTAGGGTGGCACCCAGACTACAAGAAGAGCTAGAAGTCATTTTCAGTCTTAAATAAAAATCTGAACTTAAAAACAACCACCACCACATTAAACTATCATGAAGCCCAGTGACTTTCAAGTAAAAAAAAAAACTGCATTTGTATGTGGAGGAGTGATGGTAGAAATGGTGAGATGGCTTGTGCTTTTTCATAACAACAGAAATGACTCGTGAACCTGGAAAGTAGAAATTGTCTACTTTTGAGAGCCAGAAGTGCTCAATCAGTAGGAATTGAAACATGGTAAAGGATTGGCATTGGGAATTTATAGGCAGAGTTTGGTGGGCACATTAAGTAGAAAGGTGGTTAGTAATTGGAAATTACATGATAAGATATAAACTACCGTGTATGTTTTTAGAGACATCAAACCAACATTAGTTCCAGATAATCAAACTAAACTGGGCAATTTTATCTTCACTACCCCCAAACGAGTTCCAGGCAGAAACTCAAGTTTGCTTCCTATGTGAATTAGGTTGGACTCAGGAAGTGTCTCCCTTTGTCAGCAATCAAAGGAGTTTCTAATGAACACAGGTTATTTTACTTTTACGTGGACAGTTTTCACAGCTAGATTGGTACACGAACCATAAATATATATACATATATGTATATGTACTCATATACATACATATATACACACACGTATATATACTAACAAATATACTCTGTAGGTTAAAATAAAGGAACTTGTTCTTACAGATATTTCAAGGTAACTCTAACTTTAGAGACCCAGTACGGAACAATTTCATCCCTCCCATCATTGCCAGATATGTGAGAATTATTCCAAAGACGTGGCACCAGAGAATTGCTCTGAAAGTGGAACTGATTGGTTGTCAGATTACACAAGGTAGGACTCATGGAAATTCATGAATATGTAGATTCCTGATGTTTCCTTTGAGAACCACTGTTTCTTGTATTTAAATGTAGATTTTTTTTAACCTTCTCCCTTCCCCATTCCCCATTCTCCTTTGGCAGGTAATAATTCATTTATTTGGCACAAGCCAAGTCCAAGTACAGGTGTCTCAATTGGGAAAGAAGATAAAACTCTCACAAAGCCCATTCCCTCGTCTGAAGAAGAAAGAGGTACAAGTCACTTGCTGTTTGGTGGTTTTGCATTTCAGCTGCTTTAATCACAATAATAGCTAGCATTTATAAAGCACATTACAGTTTGCAGAGTGCTCTATATTTATTATCTCATTTGATTCTCAAAAGTAAGCACTTACTGTTGTTGAATTATTATCATTTATTATTATCCCCTTTTTACAGATGAGGTAACTGAGGATAATGATGGTGATGATAAGAGTAACTTGCATTTATATAGCACTTTAAGGTTTTCAAAGCAATTTCTTCAGGATGACTCTGAAATAGGTACTCAAATTACTCTCACATGCATTTTAAAAAGTGGTTCCTCAAGGTGAATACAGAGTCCAAAGAGATCAGAAATCACGAGGGTTAGGATTCAGACTCAGGGCTTTCAAAGCCAAGAGCAGGGTTCTTTCCATTATGCCACATTGCCTCTCCAAAAAGGTACTCCGCCCATTTGCTAAACCAAGAAAGGTTGCCACTCACCCTAGAATTGACTGTCTTCTGAACAGACTCTTTCCTCTAATTTTCTACCAGCTTTCTGCAGGTGTTCTGACTGACCTATTCTAAGCTTTTACGCCAACAATTTCTTTTTTTTAATTAGTTGTCTTGTATTTCTTTTTTACATACTTTTAAAATTAAAGTGGTTTTTTTGGTCGAAATAAAAAGAGATGTCTCTCCTTCCTACCTCCCTCAGCTCCATTGAGAAAACAGGAAAAACAAAACCTCTAATAACAAACCTGTGTAATCAAGCAAAACAAAGTCCCCATTCCACATTGATTGTATCCAAAAAAAAAAAAGTATGGCTCAATCTACACTCTGAAGCACTCTAAATCAGTCTTTCGTTAGGTTAGCAGCTAGTATAGACCTGTTAGGGGGCCACAGGAAACCCTGTGGTCCTGGTCCAATGATTACAATACTTAATAACAACATGTTCATTATTGGCAATTCCCCTGTAGCACTGAGCCTATTTACAAAGGGCTGGGGAGTCCCTTCTCCATTCACTTTGCTTGGTAAAAGTGAACAGGAGGTCTTTGACTATAAAGCCATATTTACAGGCTTTACCACTTCTGCTCAGACCATGGAGACTGTTTAAACAAATTATAATATAGTAATCATGTAATATAGTATATAGTAATATATAATTATACAATATTGATATTGATTTGATATTGATATATAATATGATATATACTACATAATAGCATATATTATATAGATATTTAAACAAATTTATACTCATACACATATACATATGTGTGTATATGTATATGTGTGTATATCTATATTTATTGCTATCTATCTATGTCAGTGGTGGGATTCAGCCAGTTCGCACTGGTTCGGCAGAACCGGTACCTAATTTTAGGTTGAGTTCAGGGAACCGGTTGTTAGCGGGGGTGGGACCTGTGCCCCCCACGTCAACAGCAGCAGCACTTTGGCTTGGTTCCGTGGAGAACTGGTTGCTAATTTATTTGAATCACCACTGAGCTAGATATAGATATAGATATATTAAAAAAATTCAGACAAGAGATTTGGATTCTAAGTACAACAGTCAACATACAGCTATCCTAGTATGACCCAAGCAGAATTCAGCTTAATGTCTACCTTAGTTACTGACATGCCAAAGGGATATTGCTTTTGACATAGTCCCTTTTATAAGGTGGTAGTATCATTAGGGCTTTTATCATGTATATAGTTTAGTTATTGTGAGGAAATTAAAAAGGTAGTGTTGAAATAAGATCATTTGTACAGTAGATGAATTACCTATCCCAAAAGGTTGTTGTAAGTAAAGAAGCATCTTGGAAATGTTAAAGCTTTATTTCAATGTAAGTCCTTCTTCTAGCCAATAGTGAATTCCACTGTTCGAAGTTCCTAGTAGAACCTCTGGGGGTGAGTGGTGCATTCTGAAAATGGACACCTGAGATTTCCCCATCGATTAGAGATATAAAAGGGATTAATAATTATTAGTAATATAGGTGCTCTGAATACAGGTGTTGTGTGAGTTAAGATGCTGATTTGTTTTTCATTTTGTCTTCCCTCTTTTTTTTACATGCATGACGGCATCAAATTAACAGTTTATTCTGTTCACTCTTCATAGCAAATTCTTTCACTGTCCCTACCCATCCTTTTTTCCTTCCTTTATTCATTTAACAAAGGCACATTTATGGAGTACCTACTTTATACATGGTAACTTTCCTAGAGATTTTTTCACTCGTGGCTTTCTGGGATTAAAGATCAAGGAGGGTAAGGAGCAAAGAATGATTTCCCTTTCTTTGTTTTCATAGGTTGTAGGAAGGACAAACAGTTTGGGGCTTCTACCAACAGCTACTTAAAATCACCCACTGTTTCACTCAGCAGAAAGAACTGTACCAAAAACAGTCACCCCATTCTATTTGGTTCCTTCTTGATAGGTCTTTCAGCACTATTGTACTATTTTCACTGTGATTTAAAAGATTCCATGAAGCCCAAGGCAAATACCATTTGGTATTATCAACCTGCCGGGTTTACTTATTTAACAAACATTCACTAAGTGCTTCTTGTGTACCAGATTCTATTCTGGATGCTGAGATATAAAAGAAAAAAAACTCTCTTGGAATTCACATTCTATTAGGGGTGGGTGGAGGAATCTACATTCCTATCTTTTCCTCCCTTTTTAACCTAAATACTCCAAGTTCTAAAAAATAGTACCTCCTTGGCGTCCCTTGGTGGGGAACGCCTAGAACTTCCAGTGGTGCTGAACTACTTTGGAGGTCCCGCTATGAACTTTGGTCAGCTAGCTAGAAGAAATCCTGAGTGGGTGGGCCCATTTCAAACCTTTCCTGGTATTCTGATCTACGTATAGAGGAGAATGAATAGATTGGACTAAGCAACCCTCTCAGAGCAGATTATAATCCCCGAGAAGCATAGGAACTAGGTCTGTTTTTAACTAACCTTTACTTTAAATGTTGTTTTCTCAAGTTTCATCTTGAGTTTCTGGTATTTTCATTCCACACCAGTAAAATTCATCTTTTAAGTGCACAAAGCCTGCAGATATTAGCGGTGGGCTTCAATTTCTACAATATCTTATATGCTAATTTTCTCTGTGCTTTTATTGGCTTAAGAGTCATATTATGTTCAATTTCAAATAAATGGAATCTGTTCAAGTTGATCTGAGTCAGAATGTATTTTTTTTTTTAGGTATAAAAGTGAGGACTATAATCATTCCATTGGTGCTCTTTGTGGTTTTGCTTGTAGTTGGAATGGGTATTTTTGCTGCTGTGAAAAAGTATGTGCCTATTTCATTTTTATTAATAATTATCAAAATAAAAATGGTATTAGAACCTAAAAGGGTGCTTCACTGGCTTTCTCCACTAGTGCATGGAAAAGCAGTCTTCAAAATAACATTATTTGTGAGTGTAAGTTGGGAAGATTATAATTTTTTTTGTAAGAAGCATTAAATATGGATTTGGTATCTTGTTGAAGAAGCATAGTCTGGAAATGACATTGTTCAGGGATCTTAAACTGTGTTAAATTTTTCTCGTCAACACCTTCAGGTGTTTTTTTAATCTGTGGGACAAAAAGCATCTCCTGGAAGTGGTATGTTAGAATAAAAAGAACATTGGAGTAGGTGTCTGGATATTTGAGTTCAGCTACTTATGTGACCTTAGAAACTCTCTGGGCCCCAGTTTCTGAAACGATTGAGCAACAATTTAAGGTGTTAAACAGCTTCTAACGCAAAAATTCTATGATTCCAATCCTGAGTTATAGTGAGTAGGATCAGGACTAAGAATGAAAACATTTCTTGTTAATTAATATATACCTTATTATAATTTCTTGCCATGATTTAAAAAGTTTTGGCTTCTGGTATGGGGGGAATGTTCTCTGCATGTTAGTGCAAACAAAAATGATGATTAACTTTCTGATTAAAAGTTGATATGGGATATAAAAATGTCTGGAGTTTAGAGCTCCCGACTGTTGCTGTTTGCTTAAAACAATTGTGTTGGCTTCAGTGTATTTTAGTTTAATGCTTTTAGAGAGCCTGTTATTTGAGGCTGGTGCATTGTAAACTACAATGAAAGCCTTTACTCCACAGAGTTGAATTTGAGATGTCTTTTTACATTTTAATCTTTTTTAACACTGCATTTTAGCTTGGTGCTGTTTTTTTCTCAAGTATTTCTAGGGCCAAGTTTTTCTAAGTAATGCAGCAAAATTAGCGGTGACAAAAAATACATTTATAGATGCCAGTTTCCAAAACATAAAGTACAATTACTTTTCTTCTGGTTTAGAAGCAATTGTATTGGAGATATAGAGACAAAAACATAACTTTCAGGGATGTTAAGTTCTATATCTTATTTTTCTTTTTTTTTTAACCCTTCTAGAAGGAAGACAAAAGGAAATCCTTATGGATCAGCTGAGGCACAGAAAACAGGTTGATCAAAAATATTAACAGTTTTTATTGACTTTTCTGTGAAGTTGCAGGATTTCCCAGTTGAAAAAAATTGCCCACTTTCTCTTAGCTACGTTAGAACAACAAGTACTAATGCAGGGCCTTGTCATGTCTTTAAGGTAGCAGTGGCATTGCAGAAATGTGTTCCATGTCTATAATCCAAAGAAACCAAAGTTTCCATGGTCCACTTTAAGTCCCTCATTATCCCCTTCGATATTTGGTCACTTCATATGCGCCATTGTTCTTGAGTAAAGATTTTTAAAGTGGCCACCTATGAATTGAAATTAATTCAGTCGTCTCAGCAGCCACCAAGAAGCTTTGGGGTCCTCCAACCTTCGCTTGCCCCTGCCGAGGAGCTCGAAAACTGAGGGTAGGCAGCCCTAGAAATAGCATGGAAGAGCTCCTACTCAATTTTTAGGATCTTATTATAGCCTAATGAGCTTCTTTAACTGTAAGATTGGATAGGATTTGGCTCAGGGGATTGTCCTGAAACAAGACTTAACGTGGGCATCAGTAAAGATAGGTAAGAGCCTTTTTCCATGTTAATCACAATATGCAGGCATTAAATGCCTACTATGTGCCACACACTGCACTCGGCGCTGAAGATACAAAAATGAAATTGTTCCTGCCCTCAAGGAGCTTACATCAAATTGCAGGAGTCAATATACGAGAATATAAAAAAATAAATAAATACAAGGTAATTTTGTGGGGCAAGTCTAACAGCCCAGGGGATCAAGAAAGGCATCATGGTTCAGAAGGTGGTGCTTGAACTGACCTGTGAAAGAAATTAGAATTTCTAGGAGGTTGAGGTGAGGAGGCAGTACCTGCCAGGTATGGGGGACAGCCTTTGTAAATACTATCAGCATTTGCCAACAGATGCAGCATGCTACTGTTCCTTAGCTTCCTGAAAATCCCTATAATCAAGCTGACTTTTCTAAAGTAAGGTTATTCTACACCGAAGAAGCAAGAACATTATATAAAAGATATATTGTGTGTATGTATACTTCTGTACACATGCACATGCATGAGAGTGTGTGTGTGTGTGTGTGTGTGTGGCATTTCTCTATAGGCCAACCAGCGTCATAGCTTTTCTGAACCTTGGAAGCCTCAACAAAGCCCAGGACATGCATTTATAATGGATCTTTTGTCCTTTGAAAACTCCTTTAGCAGAGTGTATTATATACCAATGGATTGTTTCTGGATTTTTTTCTTTTTCTTTTTTCTTTAATCGCTACATCTTTATTCTAGGATGTTGGAAGCTGCTCAAACAGCCCTTTGTCAGACGTCAATCATCAGAGTTCACCATCAGTTATGAAAATGAAAAGATGACACAGAAATTAGACCTGGTCACAAGTGACATGGCAGGTAAATGTCCAAACCTCTGATGAAAATCATCTCCTTTGACCTGAGGAATTTTATGTGATCAGGCAAGAATAGGACCCATGGGAAAACATGATTTTAGTCAACTCTCATTTATGTCAAATCCAAAAACTAGAACTATCATTACCAGGTTTTTTTTTTCAGCACTCTACTTTGCAGAAGCTGCAAACAAGCCCCCATCAGAAAGATATTTAAAGAACTGAGAATCTGTGATGTGTGCCATGTGTTCAGCACTGATTCTACCCAGTTGCTAACAGTTCTAATAACTAATAGACATGATGTTGACCTGGAGCCACTATCAGATTTCACAGTAATTCTAAATCATTAAGGGAAGATAGTCCTATTCTCCATAAAGTATTATGGTATAGTCACTATAGTTGATAGCATTGGAGTATATTCTTTTCCTTTTAAAATTGGTAGTCTCCACATGGTACACACAATCACATTTCAAATTGCTATCTGTTGTTTTCGCACCACCTACATTTCCCATCCATTCCTCCCTCTTTCTCCTCCCAGTGAGCCATTCCTTATTACAAAGGATAAAAAAGAAGGGGAAACTAGTAAGTCAGCAAAAGTCATGAAACATCAAAAAAGTCTGACATAATTTGAAGTGTTCACTACCCATAGTTCCCCACTTCTGCAAACAAGCTGGAGGAGGTACCTTTTCATATGTCTTCTTTGGGGCCAAACTAGGTCATAATGATTTATTTCACAGCATTTAATTTTGGTTGTTATTTTTCATTGTTTTATTCATATATTGTCAGCATTGTATATACTATTTTAGTGATTTTGTTTACTAATAATAACCACTAATAATAACATTTTTACAGTGCTTTAAGGTTTACAAAGCACTTGACATCTATTATCTCACTTCATTTGCTTATTTCACTCTGTGTCATCAGTTCTGATAAGTCTTCACATATTTGCCGGTATTCATGATTATTATAGCACAGTAACATTCCATTACATTTACTTACCACAGCTTCTTTCTTAGCTAGTCTCCAATCAATAGGCATCTGCTTTATGCAGTAACTCTTAAAATAATCAACTAGACCATCCCATTCTAGAGATTTTCGGAAAGATTTGAAGTTATAAGTAGTGAGGCCAAGGAGGAGGGAACATTATTTTTTCCTGTTTAGAAAGAAGAAAAGTGAAATATATCTAATATTGTGAGTATGCCATTTTTCTAGATCTAGCATTATCGATTTAGAAATGTGTATTTACAGATTACTGGCTTGGTACTCATTGAAACAATATTTGGTATATTCCTCTACTAAAGCCCTACAACAGTGCTTCCTGGTGGTTTGGAGGTGAGCCTCAATTCCCCAAGACTGTCCATAGAGTGCAAACTGGAGCAGGTTGCATCAAGCTCAGGAAAGACTTCAAGTGTTGTCCTAGGTAGCTAGGTGGTACAATGGATAGAGCACTAGGTCTGGAGTCGGAAAGACTTGAGTTCAAATATGACCACAGAAACTTAGTAGCTGTGTGTCCCTGGGTAAGTCACTTCTGTCTGCCTCAGTTTCCTTAACTGTAAAATGGAGATGGTAATAGCAGCCTCCTCTCAGAGTTCTTACGAGGATCAAAGGAGACAATATTTGTAAAGCACTTGGCACAGTGCCTAGCATGTAGCTGGTGCTTCATAAATGTTTATTCCCTTCCTCCTAATGCCAGGCTGCATCTGTTGTCTTAGGACCATCTTAAGAACAGAAAAACTAAACTCATCACCAGGAGGCGATAAATGTTTTGGGCCAGGGTGACCTATAAAACAGAAAATAAAAATCTCTTAGTCCTATTCAAGCCCATTCTTCTTCCATGGTGGGACTTGTAGAGTGTTGAATAAGACAGAGATGATAATAACAACATCTAGAAGCTTTAATTATTGGTTCTCTTATTGTGTGATATTTGGACAATACTAAGACTCTTTGGTTCTAGGTTAGTCTTTGGGAGTAATAAGGGTTTCTCTTTTTCTCTGACCAGAGGGAAGAAAGAAAGTCATGGAGTGATGGTGAGAAAATTTAAAGAATGGAGAAGGGGATTGGAACTAGGAAAACTTTGGTCAGCCTCAGTTTTCTGAGTGAAGTAGGAGGCTAGACCATCTGCATAAGTGTTAGGGAGTAGATTTGGTAGTGAGAAGAGAGAAGAAAATGTTTGGTATAATTACTGTGGGAAAAGGATAAAAAATTCATAAGGGTAGAGCATAAGGATTATCAGGTATCAGAAAGGGCCTGGCTTAGTATGTATACCATTAATTTGTAATACATCAAATCAGCTCAATTTTGTGATTTTTTTTCACCAGTAGTGTTCCACCAACCTAGAGGAATGGTGAAATCAGGTAGTGACCATGCCCCACTGAGATTTCACAGTTTGAAATGAATTTAAGGTCAGATATTCAGTGGGCATATCACTGAATATACAATCTAGTATATATACACTTATA
Source organism: Trichosurus vulpecula (assembly GCF_011100635.1). Lineage (NCBI taxonomy): Eukaryota > Metazoa > Chordata > Mammalia > Diprotodontia > Phalangeridae > Trichosurus > Trichosurus vulpecula. The sequence continues at coordinate 147,272,493 of NC_050579.1, read as the reverse complement.
GACATATACATGTGTACGTATACATACATATGCATAGATATGTGTGTATGTACGTCTGTGAAATCAGATTTGCAAAATTATGCAGTTACTTTCAATGATCCATAGATGCTTGCTGCTGCAAGTCTATTTTTTATAATAGTTCGATATAACTCTCTAATCAACAAGAATTTATATAATCACCAACTGTGTGCCAATCTCTATGCTAAGGACTGGGAATACAAAGGAAAAACACAAAACAGTACTTGCCTTTAATGAGTTTATATTCTAATGGAAGAGTCAGTGTACATAAAACAGGCCTAGACAGGTGAAATTACTTGTCCAGAGTCAGATAGGTAGCAGACCCCCAGTTTAAAGCCAGGGCCTCCGATCCAAATCCAGTTTTTTCAGTGTAAGATGCTGCCTTTCATTTGTTGGGCAGACACTGAGGATGTATAATAAAATGGATCTAGAATTAAACAGTAGAAAGAGTGGGCTGGATTGCATTTTGGAAATTGTTTTAAAGAGAACAGTGACGCCATTAAAAGCATCGCACAAAGGCTTTTATTTTAAAATATTCATATTTTTAATGTGAATATATTTCCAGTGACTCTGTGTGGTTGCATTGTAACAGTACAGGGTGTCCCTAAAGTCTGGACCCATAGGCAAAAATGAAATGAATGAAATTTTCAACAACATTTAATTGGAATATTAACAGACCTTAGCCCCCTTGACTTCCTTTTCTGGAGTATGCTAAAGGAGAAGGTGTACTAAATAAATATCATAGATGCAACACACTTGATTGAATGCATAAAGAGCGAAGGTGATAAAATTGACGGCAATGTGGAGTTCTTGCATTGAGTTCACGTGAATCTTGCAAAGCGCATCAACCTTTGCATCACAAATGATAGAAATCATATTGAAGATGTTATTTGTTAATATTCCAATTAAATAAAATATTGTTGAAAGTTTCATTCATTTCATTTCTTGAAAATACGCATTTTTGCCTGTGTGTCCAGACTTTAGGAACACCCTGTAGAATGATATAGTCTCCAAAAATTATTGAAATTAAAATGTGAAGTTAGAATTACATATCACCCAAAGGGCCTTAGAGGCTGTAGTATATTGCCAATGAAGAATCATGTGGGAGAAATGGAGTAAAGGTTGCCTTTTAGGAGTTCTATGAAGTTAAAAAAAAGGTATGGGACAGTCATGTAGTCAGAGTAACTTTTCTTAAGATTTTCAAAGTACAGGAATTTTTATGTAATAAAATAAAATTTTAATTAGCTGGTCAGCTTTTGCTATTCTTTATCTTTGTGGATATTATCTCTTTCCCCTCCCCCCATCACCTTATGTCCTTCCTTGACTAATTTCCTTCTCTAAAAAAGAGGTGTGTGGAATTTTCCGGGAGGCTGGAGGAGTTGGCTATAATAGTAATGGGGTCATTGAGGACTCTTATTCTTGATTTACCAGTCAAGAATAACTTCTTAAGGAGTTAATAGTTGGGAGAAGTGAGAGTCTTAATTGGTGACATTAGGGAAAGGGTAAAAGTAAGAGGTAAGACTGGGAGTGTTAATAATGGTGAATTATTGGGAGCTTCAGGTAATTGAGAATGGCCATATCTCTAAGGCCAAGTGGCCAGGCCAAAGCCCATGAATAGGTTCAGTGAAGACATGTACCTGCGGAGCAGCCAAGTGATGGAGATCAGAGGAATGGAGATGTGGAGCCTGGCCAATGTCAAAAGAAGCCATATATGGGGAGGAAAAGGGTGAAGGAATATAAGTGGCTCATTGATTGATTAATCTAGCACAATTTGTCTTAGAGTCTCCTATCTTTCCATGTGTATATGTCCATAAAAATAGGAATCATTACTATCTTATTGTCTTATGGTCAATATCTAGCACAGTGCCTGATGCAAACTAGATTGATCGATATGTGTCATCTTGGAAAAAAAAATCTCTCATAGGTACTCCTGTTATTTAATTATTTAATTTTTTATTGGTCTGCTATGTCAACTGACAAATATTCTAAATACAGCAAATGAATTGAATAATTGGATACCAACTGCCACACCTGCATTACTGTATTGTGCCTAAATTTGAAGGTGTTCATTGTTATTTGGGGTCGGGGTGGGGGAGGGTGGGAGGATGGAGGTAGAGAGATGGAAGGGCAAGGTGGTATTGGGACAGAAAGAATAGTGTTCATGAACTTCAAGCCCTCCTCTCCAGGAACTACAGTTGGTGCCTTCTACAGACAAATAGAACGTGTAATGACTAAAATAATATGGCAGTACCATTTACCTGATCAGTTTTGTCATCTATTTGGTTTTTAGATTATCATCAACCTCTCATGATTGGAACTGGGACAGTGATGAGGAAAGGTTCCACCTTCAGACCAATGGACACAGAAGCTAATGAGACAGGGAAGAACTCTGAACCAGAAAACCACTATGCCTGTCCTCACCCATCCAACCGCCATGAGTATGCACTGCCTTTGACAAATCAGGAGCCTGAGTATGCCACTCCGATTATAGAACGGCACTTAATGAGAGAAAAAGCCTTTCCCGAAGGGGGCTATAATGTGCCTATCATTGCTCCAGCTCATAAACATTCCCTTTCCTCTGGCAGCTTCTCCAATTCAGGTAGAATGGATGCCAAACTTGGAGACTACCAATTGCCTCAAGGCCTTAAGCCAGGGGAGGGTGACTACGATAAACCCAAAGGCAAAAGCTTCTTAACTACAGAAGACTGTGATACCGACTATCAGAAGCCTCAAATGAGTCCGTTAATGAATGATGGTTATTCAGCCCCTAGAGACTGTCTCAAACCAATAAACCAGACTGCAATGACTGCCCTTTTATAAGTCAATGTGAAAGAAACTTGGTGTGGTACTGAGCATTATGCTGGTGGACAGTCACTGGAAAAAATTAGGATCTTCCTAAAGGATTTTTTATATGTGTGTATGTGTGTGTATCTATATTTACCACTACAGTTATTATCTCTAGCTATTTATATGTATATAGATAGATATACTTAACTATACATAGAGATTTAGCTATATCGATAGATGTGGATATCCTTATGCCTCATGTATTGATATAGCTGAACACTACATATCTACAAATACATATCAATAGCTCTAGATATATCTGTGTCAATAAAGGTAGATATAAATACATCTTATTAGTACACGTGTACACATATACCCACTGTATGTATGTGTGTCTATTCATACATACACATATAGATACTACATCTGTACATGCTATATAGGTGTGTACATGTACATGTATATATGTATATTTTAAATATATAGATATACATGGGCTGTGTGCATGTATCCTAATAGGATCTCGCTGGGGAGGTACAAAGACAACCTCTTTTACTGTTTACACGATATTACAGTTGATGTTGGTCTTGACCTTAGAGGTCTGTGGATTTTCTTGTGGGCTGGCAGATGTTGTCAGATGAGTAGGTGGTATTTTCCTTTCTGTAACTGTGATCTTAAGCTTGGTGTAATATGTGCAATCTGTACAGAGTTTTATTTAACATGAATTAAAATAACTTAAATTTTCTTGATCGGTTTTTAGATCTGCACAGAGGTTAAGTGGGAATGTGCAGCTATTTAAAAAAAAACCTTATATAATAGTTACATTGACTTTTAAGATATATTTTATCTGATAGAGTCTTAGCAGCAGGCCTGTTTAAACTTAATCTTGTTATTGTGGCTTATTTCCTTTCTTTTGATAGTAAAAAGTTAAAGCATTTTTAAATTTTTCTTCTCCTAGAAGACCTCAGATTACTTGAAGTGTTAAAAGCACACCAACAAGGGTGATGGTTTTTTGTTTTTTTTTTTTAGCAATTATGTGTTGTTTATTTTATTTTAATTCAGTTTGTTCTCTTGCGATCATCAGCTGCCTGGATTCCATTTTCAATAAGGATGTGAAATAGTTATTTCTCGGAGCAGTTTCAGTTTTTGTGAATTTCAGAAGACTTCATACTGGTCCAGTATGGTCCACTAAGAGAACAGTTTTCCTTCTCTCTGCTGATCATTTCATCATTTCTCACTTACTCCTCACTTGAACTTTGGGTAATACCACAGAGCTTTCTTTCCATGTGTGTCTACCCTTTTCAAAATGTCTGTGAAGTCAAAATGTGAATTAATAAAAATGAAACACAAAAAATCCTGTTCTTTGTACCAATAGAAGGTGAAGGTAATACAGCAATTCCAGCTTGTGTTACTGGGTATGATTTCTGATCTCAGCTTAGCTGACTTTGAGGTCAAATTGCCGCGTCTGGTTCTGAGAACTGATTTGATGAAGCTCTGAGAAAAAGTGGTTTTAATTTGTTTCTATTTCAAAGTATTCTACTGCAAGGGCGACAAAGATAGTCCAATTGTTTGTACCAAGATGGTTGGAAAAGAGGCATTTTTGACAAAATACATTTTTCTCTCTGGCACATATTCCTAATTCTAGATTAGGCCAGACTTGAGCTTTTAAATTATTTGAAGTGGTTTTTATCTGAGCAGGCTTTATGAAATAAAACTGTGCAATGTAGTTATTTGTAAACACTGTAAGCAAGAGAGGAAGTAGATCTTTCTCCATCTGTGACCTTCCTGGGTATATTAGCTTAAAATCTGGACCAAAAAACCTTAGTCCCTAAATTCTGGATGTAACTGTAGCTGTGTACAGTTCTTGAAAATTTCTGTGAAACGTACAGAAAACACTGAGGGGTGCTGAAATGTCACGTCAGCTTCTTTTCCCAATACTGTGGGGCTAAGTTGTTGACATTTTTGTTGTTTACGTGGTAGTACTGTATACTAATTTTAATAATTAAATTTCCAAACCAAAGTTTATTTGGCCTTTGAGTGTATCTCTTCTTTCTGTTCACATAAACCACCATACCACTTTCCACCTGGATTGGGTGGGGAGGAGGCACCGCTCCTAATTAGTCTCCTTGCCTCTAATCTCTCTCCACTCCAGTCCATCCTCAATACTGCATTTTCCTTAAGCACAGATCTGACTGTGTCATCTCCCTTCCCAGCAAACCCCAAGGTGCCTTGTTGCCTCTAGTATAAAATATAAACTTTTCTGTTTGGCTTTTAAAGCACTTCACAAGCTGGCCCCTGACCCATATTTCCAGTTTCCTTCATCATTACTCCCTCTCCCACACTCTGTGATCCAGCCAGGCTGGCCTCAGTTTTACTCAACACTTCCATGTCCTGTCTCTCCCTTTGCACTGACCATTCCTCATGCCTGGACTGTCCCCCACCTCCTCACCAGTGCCTCATAAAATATTCCTTCAAGACTCAGCTCAAGCACCACCTTTTATGAGAAGACTCTCTTGATTCCCCAACTACCAGTGCCCTCTTTCCCAAACAACCATGTATTTAACTACTATTACTAATATTTTATTCATTCTGTATACACTTATAGATCTACTTAGGGTTTCTCCTCATTGCAATTTCCTTGTAAATACTTTCCTTGTAAATCGGGATAATTTCATTCTTTGTCTCTCTATGCATGGTATTCAGCACAATTCCTGGCACGGAAGGAGCTTAATAAATGTTTGTTTGATGGTCTCACACAAGGAGTAAATGGTAGAGCCAAGATTCCAATGGAGGTCCTCTAATTAAACCCAGTGTTCTTCATACCATACCACATTCATTTTGTCCAATTCCTTCTTAAAGTATAAGCCCCTTCTACTGCTTCCCCAGCATATGATCAGCTAGTCTTTTCCTGAACACCGAGTTACAGGCAATCTTTTCCATTTTTGGACAGCTCCAAATTGTTAAGTTGTATTCCTTCTAATTTGCCTCATTATAGTTTACACCTATGGGTCTTAGGTCTATTTTTTTAGGTCCAAGCAGAATAAATGCATTCTGTCTTACATTTCAATAGGAAAATCATCTCTTCCCCTTCCTTCTCTCATTCTCCTCCCACCACTACCACCAAAAAGAAAAAAGGATATAGCACAATGCCACTAGCGTAGGACCTGGGCTTAAATCCTGACTTTGATACCTAGAAACTCTGTGACTTTGAGCTCACTTAACCTCTGAGATTCAATTAATCACATCTATAAAATGAAGATAATACTTTTTAAAAAATTATACTTTTTACTATTTACCTCACAAGACTGTTCCAAATTCACCTAACTGGAAGCTTGCTCATCTAATCTATATCCATCTATCCTTTCCACAAGGATTTTATGAGATATTGCCAAATGTTTTACTGAAATCCAGATATGTTATATAACATTTCTCCATACTCAATGCCTTTAGAAAAATCCTTTCAGTTCTAAAACTCAGATAAACTATTTAGCAAGGAGATAACCCATAAAGCATTATAGCATAAGGCAGCAGTTCCCAAAGTGTGATACACAGACTGCCGACACGGGGCAGGAAGGTCTGTAAGACCCATTCAGGGGGTCAGAACTCATAGACTGGGGCTGGATTTTCTTCCAATGCTGCAAAGCAACATATTACATACAACATGTCGAATAAAGCAGATATGACAATCCAGCTGCCTTCTATTAAGCCAGACATTATTAGATTTGGGCGGGGGGAAGTGAAACAAGGCCACTCTTCTCGTTAGCTTTTTTTGTTTTGAAAAAATAGTTATTTTTCATAAAAAATATGTTATTTATGTTAGCATGTAATGGGTTTACTGTTGTTTTTAAATGAATAAATATTTTAAAATTTTATCAGTTTTAATTTCTAATTCTATTAATATCAATAGATATAACCCACATAAACCAAGTGATTTACAGGGTCCTCAAAAAATTTTAGGAATGCTGAGACTAAAAAATTTGAGAAAAGCTGGCATGTGAATTTAGAAGAGAAGAGATCGGATTAGATGATATCTAATGGCCTCTCTGACTCTAAGGATGACGTGAAATCCTTTGATCTTAGTAGAGAGTAGTATTTTGTTTGGTTTGGTTTTTGGTGGGGGCAGAACTAACCTGTAACCTTATATTGAGCTTATGGTGACATCCAGTGACATCTTCCTCCACACTGGTTAAGGTTGGCTCATGTCTTAAGAAAATTGTCTAGAGCCACAGAGAGATTAAATGATTTACCTAGGGTCACAGCCAGTATTCATCGGAGGCCAGATTTCAACCTAAATCTTACTAAAAGACCAGACCAGCACTCTGCTATCTGTTATGTCATGCTAACTCTATTTTTTTTGTTGTTGATTCATTTTGGTCATGCTGGACTTCACGACCCCATTTAGGGTTTTCTTGGCAAAGATACTGGAGTGGTTTGCCATTTCCTTCTCCAGCTCATTTTACAGACAAGGAAACTCGGGCAAACAGGGTTAGAGTGACTTGTCCATGGTCACATAGCTAGTAAGTGTCTGAGGCCAGATTTGGACTCAGGAAGATGAGCCCTCCTGCTTCTAAGCCCAGTGTTCTATCTGCTGTGCCACCTAGCTGCCCTAACTCTCCCTTTAGGTATCTCATAGTTTGGCAACTCATCTGTTCATCCTTTAATTTTTCACCTTACCACTGTGCTAATGGTGGAAGAGACAGATCTGGGGCTTCCCCCCCGCCATCATATCAACTCAGAATTATAATATTGTGAAGATCATTGGAGAGGCAGGGGAGGGAGAGGAAGGGGAAAAATCTGACAAACTGCAGATAGCCAGTTTTAAACTATAAGATAAAGACAGGAAAATGTGTGTGTGTGTGTGTTTGTATCTGTCTGTCTGTCTATCTCTCAGAGTTCTAATGGCACCCCTTGGGCCAGTGGGGTTCTTCTAATACTATTGCTGTATGGTCCAATGCCAGTGTGTTCACCCAAATATTAATCACTAGTCATTAGTGATACCCAATAACATTTGCCAGTGCCAGTTAATATCTCCCTAATATCATTTAACCAGTGGATGTCTCCTCACCATCACTGATAACTAATTAAAACCTATTTGTTTTTACAAATGGATCCTTAATTAAAAAGGTATAGTGAGAACCAAAATACAACTTACCTCTGATATTAGGGAATGCCCTCTCCTCCCCTCTACACACTCCTTAACTTCTGAACGGAATAAATTCAAACTTAAGAGTGGTAACTTCAAAACACTCTATTACGTAGTTCATTTCCTGGTGCAGTTCAGCTAACGGATGAGTCCTTTCCTTGCTTGTAAGACATGGCATCTCAGTGGCTGAGTCAGTGCACTGCTAGGCTGGGTCAAGCAGGCATTTCCTGAGGCAGGCTCCTTCCAAACCTCAGCTCCTAGACCTCTGATGGCTCTGCTAACATCTACAAGTCCACAAAATTATGGTCTGGTGCATTCTATCTCTGATAGTGATACATCCAAGAAAAAGAAAGAAGAAATACAAAAGACAGAAGAAACAGCAGTGCCATGTGTTCAAGGCCATATGTTATCTTAGTTGAGGAGAATAGACTGCTGGTACCCCCTTTCTCTCCACCCAAATGGTTATAGCAGTTCCTGCCTCACTTGCCACCACAGAAGAGACCTCAAAGTTCTCCACTGGAACTGTTTGTATGCATTCTCTATTCTGGCTGAGCAGTTAATTAAGAACCTTTTCTTCACCATACAGTAAATGGACAGAAAATGGCTTCAGAATACCCATATATGTTCAGAATCTGGGCAGGGCGCCAGCTCACCAAACTACTCATGTGGGTTGACAGCAGCAGGTGTAGTTCCCTACTTGTGCTTTGAGGACTGGACCCCCAGTGGCCAGTCCTATTACAGTATGTTCAGAGATAAGTTAATCCAGGTGTAAAGGGGTCCTGGGACCAAAAGGGAGGACTACTGATCCGGAACTATCGTCTTAATCTTGGGAGAATCTTTTTCTTAAAACCACTCAATTCCTCTGATCACTCTCCAAGACATGAAGAAAAAGGATACTACTCTTAAGTGGAGCAATCTAGAGTCCTTTTCCTTGTTCTTATCTAGTCACCAACCCAATTATTTCAAGAAAGCCCAGGAAGGATGCCTGATGAGAAAGAGTGGAGTAGGACATTGTTTTGGAATTGATAGTTAAAGACTGATAAAATTTTCCTTTCAGATTAGTCAAAAAGACTTCAGACTGAGATAATTTTAAACATTTTCTTAATATTCTAAAAATAGGGAGCAGAGGGACAGGGGCTTTACTTGCTTCCACAATGCAAATTGTGGAATTGTGCAATGGTTTCCCTTGTTCCACTGCTCCTCTAATATATCATAGTTAGTATGCATTGTCAAGGTTAGTTTCTCTTGACTATTTCCCTTCTTTGCTCAGACATCTCTAATTCCTGGAGAAGTGTTGCTACTTTTAAAGCTGCATGCCTTCATTCTTCCGTTGTGGGGGGAATGATCTTAAAATTTGCTTCAGAATACCAAAAAAGACTTCTAGAATTATTTTAAGTGACCATTACATAGGAAAGGAATTGGCTTCCTTGATGAGTAAAACATCAAACATAAAGAAACTTCATTTAAACGTATTTTCAGGTAAATTCTCAAAGAAGAAATAAACTAGCTTAAGCTAAAAACAGTATTATGCTTCTGGGAAACAATTAAAAAGGATGGAATATTATTTTAGCTGCAAGAGTTAAAAAGCAGTAGAGCTAATAACAGATCCCCACATGCTACCACAGGTAGAAACTCCCAGACGTGAGGAAAGCCTCAAACTCAAACTCAATCAGCCAACAAGCATTTATCAAGTGCTTACTATGTGCCAAGCACTGAGTACATAAAGACAAAAATGAAAGTACTTTCCCTGAAGGAGCTTACATGTGATTGGGGGAGATAGCATGGATATTTATGTATGTACGTGGGCATAGATAAGTAGGTATATGCAGCATATGCCTATGCATCCTATATTCAGGTACAAAATAAATACCGAGTATTTTAGGGAGGAAGGGCACAAGCAATGGGGGAGGAATCAGGAAAAATCAAACAGAGGGTGGTACTTGAGCTGAGTTTTGAAGGAAACTAGGGATTTCAAAAGGCAGAGGTGAGGAGGAAATGCGTTCCAGGCATGGAAGAAAACCAGAACCAATACAGAGAGAGCAAATAAACCAACATGGCTAAATCATAGAGTGAATAGAAAGGAGAAATATTTGTAAAGATTGGAAAAGGAGGAAGGAGCTAGGTCATTAAGAAGTATTAAAAAATGTCAGAGGCATTTACATTTGGTCTTAGAAGTAATGCAACACCACCAGAATTTACTGAGGAGGAAGTGACATGATCAGATATGCACCTTAGGAAAATCACTTTGGCAGCAATATGTAGGATGAACTGGAGAGAGGTGAAAAGGGGCAGGGAGATTAAATAGTCTGTCTCTGTAACAATCTAGGCAAGAGATGACAGAGGGCTGAACTAAGAGTGATGGGTTTGTGAGCAGAAAGGCGATCTATGAGAGAAAATGGCAAGATTAGGATTAGAGTGAGAAGTTGAATATGAAATTGAAATTATGATCCTAGATGACTGGCCAGAAATTGGGAAGATCATAAGAAGGCTTTGGGGGAAAACATGAGTTGTTTTGGACATGCTGGTTTTGAGATCCCTATGGGATGTGCTGTTCAAAATGTCTCAATGGCAACTAGTTGGTGAAGGAAGATTGGAGTCTTCCCTCTCTCAGGAGGACCTAGGAGAGAGTTTAGTCAAACATCAGTGTGGTGGTGATTGAATCTATGACAGCTGATGAAGCCACCATGTTTTGTCCTTTGTGCTCAGAGAGAACCAAGATGACATCATGACGTGAAGGTCATATACAATAGCTCCAACTACGGCTGATCAGACCAATATGAGCTTGGAAGGCTCTACCACAGGTCAGGCACAAATAGTCCAGGTGATCACCAAGTGAATGTAAAGAAAAAAGAGGCACCAGGACAGTCTTGGGATTTAACTCTAATTAATGGGTGTGACATGTTGATCCAACAAAGGAGACTGAGGTGCAATTATAGAGGATAGAGAAAATATCTAGGAAGAGAAAGATCAACAATGTGAAATGCTATAGAAAAATCAAGATGAGGATTGACAAGAGGCTGTTAGAACCGGCAGTTTGGAGATCATCGGTAACTTTGGAAAGAGCAGTTTCAGTAAAGGGATGAGGTTGGAAGCCAGACTGCAAAAGGTTTAGAAGAAAGGAAACAGGATAGACAGCTTTTTCAAGGAGTTTGGCTGAGAAATGGAGGAAAGATATAGAATGATAGCTAGTGAGGATGGTAAGATCTAGGGAGGGTTTTTATTCATGTGTTTTTGCTTAAGGATAGAGACTTGTGTTGGCAGCAGGGAAGGAACCAGTAAATGAGGAATGATCGAGGATTGAGGAGGCTGGGATAATGGTGGGAGCAATTTGCTACAGAAGACAGAAGGGGATGAGATCAAGGAGAAGAGGTGGACTTGGTAAGAAGGTCCATCTCTTCATCAGAGTGGAGTAAACAGGAGATGAAGTCAAATAGATTGTGACAAAAAGGGATTGTAAGAGGGAGAGAAAAGGAATCTGGGAGTAAATGGTCTCCATTTTCTTGGTAAAGAATGAGGAAATTTCCTCAGCGAGAAGGGTTATGCTGTGGGAGACTTGAGGAAAGGTTTAAAGCAGCTGTTTGGGAAGTCAGAAAACTTGCTCTGGTCTACATAGCTATTTCCCTGGGTCTAAGGCAAACCTGCCAAAATGAAAGAACCCTAGGGAAGCAGATGGGAAATGCTTTGGGGAAACCTACAACTAACCTTTATCAGATCCATGGGGTTGCTCCAGAAATTAGCAAGTACACATTCTAGGGACTTGGCACTCCCTCTAGCCAGCATCTTCTTCACCATGTAACAATTGTCACCAGTGTTATTGCAAGATCTGATGTTTCATGGGCCTTTCTTCGTTCCAAAATGTTCACATAAATCTTCCTTCCTAAAAAACCTAGAAACAGTATACAAATGAAAAGAGGTAACCTTTTTTCTCAAACCACATTAGTTTAAATGATTCAACACCAAAAGTTCCAAGGGTTTAGAAAATTCCATTGTCAATGGGCCTAGTATGCGGTAAAGAACACTGGATTTGAAGTCAGAAGGCCTGAATTTCAAATGTCAGTGCTGTCATTTATATTATAAGCACTTTGCCTGTTTTCTCACCTGCAAAATGAAGATAATAAAAGCTTGAATTATCCTATCTCACATTACTGAAATAAATTAGTGCATGTAAGGCACTTAACAGTTTACAAAATTTAAACTATTTTTACTTGTTTCCTAAGTCACTAAAAAGCATGCAAATGCTTCTGCTAACGCACATTCTGGCCAACCTCAGATTTGAAGTTTACCATTTTTCCAGTTATTAATATTTTAATGGATGAAGATCCCCCACTGGACAAAGACTGCCCCAAAACATTGGATTCTACTTTTGCTTCTTCCTTAAAACCTTCAAGTAACATTAACATGGTATTTTTCTTATTGATACATTTGTCTTGACAAAACAATCATTTTCCAATAAAGAGTACCCCACATTGTGGCCACCTTTCCTTCAAAAAAAAGCAAAACTGTGTAACAAGGGCTGTTACTGAAAGTATATGGAATTTTCTATTCCTTAACACAAAGAAGGATGTGTTAATAGCAGTTACCTAGACTCACCATAGGCCATGGCCTTGAACTTCTTTGTCTCCATTTACATTATTGTAGTCACAGGTATTGTTTTTTTGGTTTTTCATTCTTCACTCACAATCAATCCTTTTTTTTTTTTTTTGGAGAGGGGAAGGCAATTCTGTTTTTTTGTTTTTGTTTTTGTTTTTGGAGGGGGGAAGGCAGCGCAGGGGTTAAGTGATTTGCCCAAAGTCACACAGATAGTGTGTCAAGTGTCTGAGGCCGAATTTGAACTCAGGTCCTCCTGACTTCAGGACCGGAGCTCTACTCACACCACCACACCACCACCTAGCTGCCCCTTCAGAATCAATTGTTGAGTCTTCTATGCTAACCTAAAGCTTTCCTATTTATCATTCCTTTTAGTGCAACATTATTTCATTGTTCACCAATTTTAAAAACATTTCCCAATCAACAGACACATTTGTTTCTAGAGGTGTCTTAAATCTAGGTGTTCCTCAGTTCCTACAAATATTTTGATATTAAGGGAGCTCTCTGTCGTTGACTTCCTTGGGGTGGAGGAAGGGTACGGAACTAGTAGAATTGCAGGACCAAAGATCAGTTCAGTGACTTTTCACACAATTCCAAATTGTTTTCCAGACTTGTTTGACCAGTTCACAGTTCCACCCCGCTTATCTTTCCACTTTATCTTTCCACGCCTACCTCAACATTGTCTATTTCCATCCTTTACCTACCATCTACCAATTTGATGGGTATGAAGTGTTTCCAATTTGCATTTTAAATATTAGTATTTTCATGTAGTAATTAGTTTGCATGTTTCTCCACTTAACTTAGTTTATATCCTTTGACCATTTATCAATTTGTGACTCATTTTCATAACTGTATTAATTCCATATAGATTTTGGATGCCAAACTTTTAAGAGATTTTTCATGCAAAGATTTTTTTTGCTGACAGACTTTTCCCCTTATCCTAATTCAATTCTGATTGTGTAAAAACATCTGCATCTTATATAATTGAAACTATTTCCTCCTGTTACATTTTCTATCCTTCCTCTGATTATAAATCTAACTCTAACCATTAGTTGCAAATGATATGGACTTTTACATATTTAGAGCATTTATCACTTTGGCCATTGTTGTGGCATATGGTATAAAATGTTGGTCTATACCTATTTTCTGCCAAGCTGCTTTCTAGTTTTTCCAGTTTTTGTTGAATCAAATTTCCCTCTTCCAGTAGGTTTATGTTCTTGATTTTTACCAAAACTAGGCTGCTGTACTTGTTATTTTCTAGGTAATACCAATCAAAACTAGTCTATTGACCTATTTTTCTATTTAGCAAAATCAGCACCAAATAATTTTGATAATTATTGCCTTATAACTTGAATTCTGATAATGGTAGACGCCTTAACATTTTAAAGATATGCTGCCCCCTCCTGGTATTTTACCAAATTACAAATTCTATATTGTTGAAAGATAACCAAAGTCTAGGTTGTTAGATCATTATTTTTCTGTCTCTTTCACAGTGGCCTTTACAAATTTATTTCACATATTCCTTATTTTGTATATATGGCTTCTAGTTCACGGCCACATCTTTTATCTGCTTGATACAAATTGTCTTCCTTTTCACTTCCAGTTCCACTATCCTCATACCAGGCAATAACTGCTAAGCTTATCGCTTCCCCTTCATTCCTGGGAAAGAACATCTTCTCTGGCATCCTCCCCTTCCTATTCCAGCTCTAATAATGCGTCTTCCCCATATTTTGATACTAAAATCCTGGTCTAAATAATTATGTCAAGTCTATGGGAGCTTCTTTGGGAAGGTAAAATGTTGGATATATGAAGTCACCAGTTTCACAGGAGTATCAAAAAAGAACCTCTGCATTAACCCAAGTATGGAGAAGCTCATCACCAGTAACCACTTGATAATTATTTCGCCACAACCCAAGAAACAAAAATAGATACAAAATGGCCCTTAGTTCTATGTGGCCTCCCTTCTACAACATGTTAGCAGTTAACAGAATGAATGACATTAAACATTAAATTAGCTACTGGTATTTCATATGTGAGGTCCAATGATTCAAGTGCCCTAATAGTGTATTATTTCAATTTTAACATTTTTTACTATGTATGAAACCAGAAGACAAAAAGTATAGCTAAATGGCTAGAGAGCTTGAGTTCTTGGAGAGGCAAAAAACAGAACCGGCAGGGTTATTTCCCATACCATTGTGCTTCTGACTCTTTGGACATTAGCCCCATGCCTCTCATGGGCCCTTTTTCCCATTGGTGAGTTCTTCCTGAGGCCTTCATTTTGGCGGGAGGCTCAGGCTGGCCAACCATAATTCCCCTGGTTCCTGTGCTTCTGACTTTCCAGACTTAATCACCCTGCTCCCCTGCTGGGGTCATTCACTACTTCACCCCACTACCCACTTTCCAACTCTTTTTTGTGTATTGTCTTTCCCTATAAGATTGTAAGCTCCTCAAGGGCTGGGGCTATCTTTCTGTTGGTACCAGTATCCCCAGCACTTAGCACAGTGCCTGACAAATAGTAAGACCTTAATAAATGCTTGTTGCCATGTCTTGTATTTCCAGAAGCGACAAAAAGTATCACTTCATGGGATATTTAGTTCAAGGCTCACAAGTACTGCAAAAAGACCATCATGAAAATCATTATAGCTTATTCACCACCTTCTATTGCAGAGGATGAGGAGATAAGAATCACATAAAGAACTTGATAAGGCTCTCCAAATCAAATCAAAGAATACTTTAATATTTAATGACTTCAGGGCACAGGTGAGCACTGGGGAGAGCAGCAAAAAATGTTATAAAACATGGTTAGGAATAAGGAGAGAAGCATCATACCTATATACCATAAAAACATGGTTCAGGAATAAGCAAAGCAAGTTAGTAAACTGCACAGAAGCATCATATCTACATATATTTATCCTGTTAAAAAAAGTTAGAAGGCTCTCAACATGAAGCATCTTAACTAAAGATACTCTCTCTCAGGAGGGGAGAGAAGGGGCCCAGACTTATTTGGTGTTGGGAACTCCCAGTGTAGAAACTCCCTTTAATGATGCAACATGGCAACTCCATTCTACCTTAAGTAGTCACAGAGTGGTTAAGGCATTTGGCCATAGTTACAAATTTAACCTGTGAGTGACAGGATGAGCTCAGGTTTTCAAGACGCCAAAGCCATTCCTCTATCCACTATATTATTTTGCCTCTCTGCATCAACATCACAAGAAATCAAATTGTTGGATATTATTATGTGTGTATGTGTGTATGTTGTATGTATACACACACATATCTTCAATAAACCAGAATGCTTAGATGACTTGATTTAATTAGAATTTATTAAATTAAGCTTAAACATAAGCTTATATAAATAAGCTTAAATATGAGCTTAAATAAAAATTTTATTTGAAGTTTTATCTAGAGTCTAAAATATTAATCTGCTATCTTACCTAGGTGTACAATTAAAGTTAATTCATCCTTCTTTGATTTTTAGGATCTTACCTTACCATGCACTCCTCAGTGTCATCATTCTAAATATCAGTATTACAGAAATTAAAGTTTTTAACTGAACCCAGAATATGCCCTGGATATTGCATTTTTGATTGAATGAGTAACAGCAGGTTTGTTTTCTTACCATTTGCCTTTCCTAAACATGAAATATAGCACCATCCCTCCCCTACCCCATCCTACCTCAATCTGTAAAACTGGGTCTCAACCAGACTTCTGAGTATAAGCCTACCTCTTATACATCAATACTGAAAAGAGACATCATTTTGTCACTTGGCTCTTCTCATCAATGCAAGGTTCAAGACAGCTCCAAAAGACTCATGATGTTTGCTATCCACATCCAGAGAAACATTTACGGAATCTGAGTGCAGACTGAAGCAGACTATTTGCTCTTTTTTTCCCCCTTCTTTTTTGGTTTTGTTTATTCTTTCTCATGATTCATTCCATTGGTTATAATTCTTCTTTACAACTGGACTTAAATTATATAAATAAGTTCAATGTGAAGGTATATGTAGAATCTATATTGGATTACATGCCATCTTGGGGGGAGGGGAGGGAGAGAAAATTTGGAACTAAGTGTTGTAAACTACAAATAAATTAAAAAAAATTAAAATGAAAAAAAGAGTACTTACAACTTCCAATGGAACAGATCACAAATGCTCCATACCTTAGCAGGTTTACAAGTTGCTGTGATCAACTATTGAAAAATAAAATCATCTTCTGATGAAGTACCTCTCTTCAAACCTAGTTGGGATTCTAACAGTCATACCCAAAGGTTTTCCAATGAAAGAGGGAGTGCTTTAGTGACTCACCACAGTATGCAACACTGTAGACACTAGCATTCTCAATATTTTATCTACAACTTTTTATGTTGCTTTAACTTTTCTGTATTATAACTAAACCCTTGCAACTGCGTATTACTATTGCTAGAACTAGAAGAGGAAAAACTAAAGTCTTCTAGAATGATAAGCTGATTGCACAGAGTAAGATCGAGAATTCACTTCTCTTGGGAGTCAAGATTTACTTTGCCCCTTTATAGCATCTCTAGATAAAGTTCAAGCAAATACAGAATCCAGTTCAGTGGATTTGCTAAGCCCACACTATTCTTGGCATGTACTCCAAAAACACAAAGATAAAAAAGATGAAGGAAAAAGATTTAAAATTTTTTGTCCTTTCTTCACATTGCTTATATTTTAGATAGCTTCCTCCAACAATTTCACATATAAAGAATAAGAATCATACAAGATGGGCAGGCATAGATGAACTATGATGTGTATCACTGAAAGGAATACTCACCATGTATCAAAATATTGTATTGTACTGGTTTACAGGTAGTGCTTCTCTCATTTTAAGTTATATATCGAATAATGAAATGAGTAACATGCAGGAAATGGGTTTATCCTCTTAATGAAGCTCAAGCATAGAACTTGGTATGGAATACACATTTATCTCATACATACCTCTATACATATACATGTATGTATACATTATCTGTGAGTGTGTATACATATATTTCAAATGCCAGTACTTATTAGCACTTCTAAGAGAGTGTAGAGTGTAGCAAGAACAAAGGAAATTTAAAGTAAGTTTTGCAACTAATACACACATATGGTATGCTTGCAATTAAAAAGACTTTTTTTAAATTCAGAGAAAAATCTTCTATAATGAAGATGTTTGGAAAATAGCTGCTGAATCACTAGGTGGAAAAAGTCAAATGAATTCTCTTTAGTAGCCTAGGATGTTCTTCAGCTAGTATTCACTTGATCATTGCTAATAGTTACCAGACATTCATAACAACAAGAATAAGCCAAACAGACCTATTTCTCCAAGAACTTTACCTCTTAGAATAGAAAACTGATTCCACAGCTGAATTTGCTCTGACATGCTCTTAACTAAAGATACTTTATTCCTAACATAATTAAGCCATGATAAAATACCCTGACTATAAAATGTAGCTAGCTATTAAATGATTCAAACCTGATAAAGATTTCATGACAGATTTTCTGTATTAGCACAAATGAAGACGTAATCGGAAAAAAACTAACATTTAATAAGAAACAAAGAAGCACAAAAAATTTATTTGTTAAATAAGATAAAACATCATTTCAATGTAAAGATGCCATCTTTATTTACAGGCTAATAAAAAAATATTCAACCCAACTTAACTAGTTATAATACAGTTGTTGCAAATATTACATCTTTTATTGATGAGCCCAACCCTGAATAGAAGTATATTGGATTATATAATAAATAATGTTGTCAAATAATGTTTAACCAACATACGTATAGAAAACATCTTTGAGTTTCTGAAGACAGACACAAAAATCCCCAATGTGGTAAAAGTACCATCACCAAGGAAATTCAACCATCTTTCAACAACTGTTCAGTTACCTCTACCACCAAAAAAATTTTCATTTTCCTTAAATATACCTTAATATGGTCCCATGTTGTAAAAGTCAATATTCTGTTAAATTCTAAACAGTCATTACAGATGAGGAATCTTTAGAAAATGGTCCTGATGTTAGATGTGTACATCTGCTATGGTCATTATCTCGACCTCTTCACCACCATCATCCCTCCCTCTCCCCCGCCCCACACCCCCTTCCAAATCATCCTCTTTTTTCTTGACAGTCTGGTTTTGTCTTAGAAGCAATTGTGCAATTGGCCCAATTGCTATATATTGATGGTTTCTTTCTTATAAAAATGAAGACATCAACACTGCTTTACATTGGAAACTCTTCTTGAATCTAACTCTTCTTTGGACCAGGGTCTGAGAGGTACAGTCATGAGCAAAAAAGAAAGACACTGGGAAATCATCTCTGTAATTTCTAGTTCATTCTCAAAGTGCTACACCTCATAGGTGAATTTTGAACTGCGACAGCCACCAAAGCACCTGCACGGCTGCCCACTGCTTGGAAGCACAGATTTATTCACAGTAACATCCTAGCAACAGTGCTCTAATCTGGGGCTGCAAAACCAAGGTGGGGAAGAGATGAAGTGGAGACAGTCATAGAGGCATTTACCTCTTTCTATAATTCTCTGTTCAGCAGCCCTTAAAAGACTACAGCAGCAGGCTGTGGGATAGCAACAAAAAACAAATAAAGAGTAGTGTTTTCAATGACCTTGTTCCTTTCAGACTGGAGATTAAATTCGGGAGAAGGAACTTCCAATCCTTCACATATCCATCCTCCAAATCACATCATCATCTCCACAGATCTCGGGTTCAGGATCATAATAACTTCATAAATCTAAAAGTCAGTTCTCTCTGAACAATAGATTCCATCTTAACATACTTAAAGTTTTAGTCACAGATAAAAAGAAGCAAATTCTCTGCAAAATGTGATAACCACCATCATCACTCACTGTCTTTTCGGAAAATAGGAAAAAAAAAAACTCCATGCCCTAGATGAACAGTTTTTAGATTTGCCACAATGAAAAAACCTCACAGCAAAGCAAAAATGAATACACACTGAAATCCAACTTCAGATCTCATATCATGCATGAAAAAGCAAATGCTCCCCCCACCCTCCCACCAAAAATGATGTTAGAGCAAACAATGATGTGCACACCTTGCTTGCTTACAGTTTTACTATTAAATACTAGCTTTTGCTTAAAGGCAATGTTATGCTATAAGGTATTTTAGTATCAGTAACAATATACAATATGAAGTGTACTACTATTAAAAATTTAACATGGAAATAGCCAAGCTGAATGAATGAAACTGCCCCCCAAAACAAAACAGTAACGACAAGAACCTATCAATGAGCAATAGTTATAAACAGATTTATAAATAGCAAAATCACTGAATGAAGTATATACATTTTAAAGATTTCTCTATAAACAAATATATAATGCACCTAGGAGAAGCTAGGAACCTCACCCTGCATCATGTAACATTTCAACATTAGGCATTGAATAAACTGATACCATTCTAAAGGCCGTTTAGGTTTTTCTCCATCTACACAGGGTCTTTAACACAATGATCTTGGCAAAACTCATCTCTTTAAGTACAATGCTTTGCTATTACCCACTAGGGAATAGTGGCTTGCACAGTAGCAAATAAGAGCAATCAAAACAGGTTTTGCTCTGGGATAAGAGAAGCTACACATTTGTAAATTTTGCATAAGAAGAATAAGGAAAGGAGCTACAGACATGGAAAAACCAAGACAATTACTGTATCAAGTTCCCTAATACTTCATGTGTGCCCTGAGCCTTGAGACTTATATCAATTATCAGCTACTTTAAAACTATTCTTCAAAGGCAATGTATTTCATGTTAACAACAATAGTTTTGAACTTTTAAGTACCAGGACTATCATGGTATGACAAACTGTATGAACAACTCAAAATGTGTAAAACTAATCTCACAAGGACACCAGGAAGGAAGCTTGGGACTGAACAATGCCATGCACATGCATCAACATAATTGTGAACAGATATTTTACACTTATTTGAATTTTTAATAAACAAAAAAGTATAATGTGCAAGAATACTTTAGAAATTATTTCTAGTGCAGCATTGATTGACAAAGGAGTGCTTAAACTACTTTTTAACTGTATTAAACAAAGCTGAAAGGCATACTCATTACGACTGATCACTGAGAAATGATTAAGGAATCAAAATCTGTAATAAATAGAAAACTAAATCATTCCTTCAATTTTGAAATATTTAAATGTGGGATATTTTTGTTTTGTTTTGAAGTTAAGCCTACTTTCCTGCTATTAACAGAATAAAATTTTGCAACTTAAACACCACAATATAGCATTTGGGGATACACTTAAAACAATTTAATTTACTCTTTTGTAATTAAAGGCTATTTCCTATTAGATTCCTGTTAACACTGTCCTTCTGTTAAGTGAAAAAGGAACCAAATGAAACAATTATGCTTCATTTTGTACCTTAAAAGCTTAGTAATATCCCTTTGGGAAACACATGCTTTGGTGCTTACAATTTTAAGAAAATAAAAATTGCTTTACATGCAATTGCTAATTATGGTTTATCACAGAAAACGGAGAGTTTTAAACATTTAGAATTGCTCACAATGAAGCCCTGAGGTAACTGCCTTTTATTTCGGCAATAAACAACAGCCTCCCTTTGCTTTTAGATAGTCCTTTTCACAACCTCCCCTAGTATATAAAATCCATAACAGTCTGAAGTAACAATATTGCCTGCAGAAAAGTCAATTTAATAAACCATTTATGACAAAGATTCTGCTGACTCAGCTAACTTGGATGCACTATCATCAAGAGGAGTTTCACTTGAGGTTCCCAGGTCCCCATTTTCATGTCCATCAATTACTGGCTTCTTATTAAAGCCTGAAAAAAGAGAGGTGGAATAGAACAAATGTACATTAACAAGATGAAAAAAGAATTTTTTAATAGCTTTATTTTATTCTACAAGGGAAAACCTACTATAATAAATACTTATTAGTTACATGGTGAGATATAACATGCCCCAAATTAATTGATAGGGCTTATTACTCTTAACAAGAGGCTGCTCCCATTTTGAACAGGATATCATATACTGTGGAACAGATTTCTATTAAGTTTCTCATAATGTGTAAATTTCATATAGAAGCACAAAGTATCATCGACTTCTGGTTATTTGCATTAATGGAATCAAGTGGCTCAGGTAGCCTAAAATAATAGATAATGCAAAATTAATTTCTACTAAACTGTGGAATGCATTCTATTGCCATTTTAGGTAAATGATTATGCTCTGCTGTTAAAATTACTTTGTAAAAAGATAAATAAATAAAAATAAAAGTACCTTGCAATTATATAGCATTCCCTAAATGGTAGTCAGGAATTTTGGTAGAAAGCAGGAAGTTAAGCTAGTATTAAAATTTGATGCTGGATAAATTACAATATGGACAGTCTCTACACAGATAAACATGATGTATCCCTGTTGTTTATAAACCTTTAAAAAATGAATGTGTGTGATATGACAATCTATGGACATATCATGGCATGAGATTTAGCAAACGTTTTGCATAATTTATAAACAATTCATGGACTATTACAACTTATACAAATGATTCAATCTGAAAAGACTAAAATGATATTCAGTTACTTAGCAATGCCATCAATTTAAAATAAAATATCAGCAAAGAAACACTACTCAAAGGAGACTTCTCTAACAGTAAACTAAAGACATTTGTCATCAAACAACTATTAATAAGACTTTTTAAAAAGTCAAATATCTACTTTTAGGAATTTAAACAGATCACCTTTACCTTGTAATAGTTTTAAGTCCCCACTTGTACTTTTCCGATGAGCAACAGGATTTCCACTTCCCTCTAATTCATCTAGGTACAAACGGTAACGGTGTCCACTCTCATCCTCATACTCCACATTTTCATCATCAGAATCTACCTCAGGAGCAACATAAACTACTTCAAACTCAATCTCTCCTCTCTAAATTGGGAGGGGGAGGAAGAAAAGAAGAAATTTCAGCTTCTCTCAGTTAAGCATTTCCAAATTCTAAAGGATGATTTCATTTGAGAAGAGGTTAAGTTCCAAAATTTTTCTTTCAAATTAATTTTCATTCTACTGATGGGTGGAATTACACTAATGTGTCTACTAATAAAATTCATCTACAATCACTTGGA
This sequence comes from Trichosurus vulpecula, assembly GCF_011100635.1. NCBI lineage: Eukaryota > Metazoa > Chordata > Mammalia > Diprotodontia > Phalangeridae > Trichosurus > Trichosurus vulpecula. Next base: position 147,249,857 of record NC_050579.1, on the reverse strand, counting down.
ATTTACATTAACACACTTGATAATGTGACTTTTATTTTTAACTTTTTAACTTTATTTTTATTTTCTTGGCAAAGTTACCGGAGTAGTTTGCCATTTCCTTCTCCAGTTCATTTTACAGATGAAGAAACCGAGGCAAAGAGGGTTAAGTGACTTGCCTAGGGTCACACAACCAGTGTCTGAGAGACCAAATTTGAACTCAAGTTTCCCTGACTCCAGGCCTGGCATTCTATCCACTGTGTCACTTAGTTGTCAATACATATATTATTTAATCTCATATTCCTTGCTTCATTTAGAAGATTGAAACCATATACCTACCATAAACTTTCCCTCAGTTCTACTCCTCAAAGTTTATCCCTATCTTTCGCTAAGGCTAATCCTTCTGTGTGTTCTTGATCCCATTCCCTCCAACTCCCTCTAAGACCATGTAAGACCAACAGTTCCTGTATTTCCAATCTTTCCCTGTTCTTTGCCCCCTTTCTATCTGCCTATAAACATACCTAGGTCTCCCTAATGCTAAAAGAAAAAAAAACCTACAACTATCATCTTGATCCTTCTACACTACCTAATTACTGTACTCTCTTTCCTCTCACTGCTAAGCTCCTAGGAAAAGTTAACAGCTAATTTCCCTATTTCCTTCTCATTCTATACCTCCTTAACCCCTTACAATGTGCACCCCTCTTTAGTCCTAAATTTTCTTTTGAGCTTTAAGACCCACATATCCAAAATATTTTCAGAATACTACCACTTAGTTCTTCCAGTCCATCAAACAACACACGAGAGATTAATTTCTCCTCTAAAACTGCTTTTGCCTCTTGCTTCACTAATTTTTGTGACTGGCACTACCATTTACTTAGTATCATAATGTTTGAAACTTTAGTGTTACCTTTGATTCTTTACCTTTTCTTTATGACCATTACTTATTTCCCAATTTACAAGTTCTTTAACTCCACCTAACTGGCTGAAAGCTTTTTAATAATCTCCCCTATTCCACCCTCAGTCCCACCCTCCAATTGCTCCTTAATGTCAGAATGACCTTCTTACATATAGATTTGGTCATTCCATTCCTCAATCATTTCCTATTGTTTAAGTAATATGTATATTCCCCTGCCTGGAAATCAAACTTGAGAATAACCTAGTGCCATCCTACCTTTCCAAACTGATCTTCAGACACTTAAACTCTGATCGAACCAATGTATTTGGTGTCCTAAATACATCCTAGGCTTTCTGCCTCCGTGTTTTTGTCATGCTGTTCTTTATATGTGTGATGTCTTTCTACTCCTTCATTATCAACTGAATGCCTACCAATCCTTTAAAGATCAATTCAAATGTCCCAACTTCCATGAAGCCTTCCTCTCTTTCAACCATCCAATAACATGTAACACTGTTTTGTGTTAAACATATATAACACAAACATCTATCATGTATAACAAAAATATTTTGGGTTAAACACAAACATATGTGTTTAACACATATGTTTGTATTTAAACACACATCTCGTAAATGTATGTAAAAAACATTAAATGCTTACCATGTTACGGACAATATGCCAGACTGATCATGTTACTGTGGTTATAAGTATATAATATCCCATGTCTAGACTATAAGCACTCTGAGGACAGGGTCTGTGTGTTACGTAACCTTTGTAGCTCCCCTTGAACCCAGCATAATGTTCTGCACAGAGAAAGTGTTTAATAAATACTTATTGACTTTCATCTAGTAAGTACTTGGCTATGAGCACTGTATACAAACTTGGTAGCTCTCATAGCTTCATCTTTTATAACTAGCCACTATGTTATTAACCTTTTTTTGTGTTATGCACTACTTTGCAAGACTTCTCAGAATGTTTTGAATAATTAAAAGAAATGCTAAACTTCAGTTAGAGGTTAATGAAAATAAAGATACATTTTTTCTCCCTAATCAAGTTCACCAAACCCCTATCCATGGTCCCCTTGGGGTACCATGGATTTCAGGTCAAGAACTCCTATAATAAGCTGATCAGTATTGTAATAATGATTCCCAGTCCACATCTATGCCAAATTACTTAAAACTGTGCTTCAGTGTCACTGAAGCATCCCCCCTGCTCATACTCTCAGCAGTTATTCTTCTATAGGTCACTACACAAGCAGTTCTGCTGTTATGCATTCTTCATGTTCTTTCTAGCCAAACTGGGTTATAGTAAACACTGTTTCAGGCTAGCTCATTCTAGGATTATTTTTGCCAGTTAACGTTTTCATGATGCCATGTCTTGGCAGTAAAACTATTAAACAAAATTTCTACTTGTTCAAAGAACATCCTTTGAGGTCCCTTCCAGTTCTAAATCTATGACCCTAAATGTGTACAAATCAAATGTTTTAAATGTAAAATAAGTTTCTGTTTTATAAGTTATTAAAAAGAACTTCCAAGTAGGGAAAGTTAGTTAACGACACAGCCTGGATCACAACTGGGAACTGCTAGGTTCTTAGGCTACTGGTTAAGCCACTGAACTGTGGTACCACAGAACAAGTTTTACAGGATAGAAAGAAAGGAAAATACCAAACCACCATTAATAGGTTATGTATTTTGAGTTATTTACCAATAACTCTAATGGATTTATGCTGAGTCCTCCACAATCTTCTGTCTAAACTCCTTTGTGACTGCATTCACTTACAAGTTTGGCTGACTCTAGTTAGAAGTGCAGGCTACGATTATATGACTATAAGAGAGACTGACCTGCTACACTGGGCCCTTCAACAACGGACCCTGAACAAATATAAACTAACCACTTGTAGACTACAAAAATGGACAAATGAAATTTTAACAAACTGGATTTAGCAAATCCAGATCCTAACAATCATTTAGGTGCTAGTCCTGGCATTTTACACTATCTAGTATACATCCTTACCCTTAGTCAATCAAGAAGCACTTGAGTGACTACAATGAATCTGGCACTGTTAGGCACTGAGGATACAAATATAAAAGTAAAACAAGTACCCGACCTTAAGGAGCTTACATTACTTCAAGAATATGTAATTTCATCTTGGAGGGTTGTTTAGGTTATGCTTTCTGCTAGAGAAAAAAGTTTCTTGAGTTGTTTGCTCTCCCCTTCTCCCACCCAAATCATTACCTGGCAACCAACATCTGAAAATAAGCTTCTCTAATGAATGTTGATAATTTTTAGAAATAAATAACTCATCTAGTTTGTGTTTTCTATAATATTTTACATGAAAATGTGGCTTTATTCATGCCTAAAATATACTTCATATATATTATTATATCATATATTATATCAGCAGCTAATCTCTTGTTAGATAATTTGGAGAAAAAAAGATTTTCCTTCAAAATATTTTGTTGACACTTTTTTTTAATCACCTACATTTCCCAATATATCTACTTCTCCTCTAAGAGAGCTATCACTTACAACAAAAAATAAAAAAGAGGAAAAAAAGTTCAAGAAAACTAATCAATGTATCAAACCATGTACATCATTATATGTAGTGTTTCCATGTTCCTAGTCTCCCCTACCTCTTCAAAGAAGGGAGGTAGTACATTCTCATATCACTTCTTTGGACACAAGCTTGATCATTATAATTTCATTGCACTGTTTCATAAAGTTTCCTTTAGTGTGAGTCTGACCAAATGGTTATTTAGAAAAGTCCCAAAATTTCAACAGTGAAATCACATCAATATCCTGATACCCGAGAGAATTTACAGCAAAGAAAAAAAGCTTATATAGAGACTTACAAGTATTCAGATATGAAAAGAATAAATTGATAGTCATAATTATGCAGGCACCAGGGAACTTACCTGCTGGGAAAGAATAGTTACAGCTTCTTTATGCTTAGCATCTCTTAGGTTGACTCCATTGACTGCCAGAATGGCATCTCCAACATGCAGCCCTCCACAACGATCAGCAGGTTGTCCAGGATGGATTTCAGATATGAGAATTGGAACACCATGTTCCTTTCCACCCTATCAATATGGAAGAAATAATTTAATTAACAAGTGGTAGTCACAGTCAAAATGATCAAGTTAATTTTACATTCAAATAAAATCATAAAAGCATTTTCATAAAATACTAAGGAATTTTAAGAAGCCAATTTCCAGTAAAATGTTTATTTCTCCTATTACATATCCGAAGGCTACAGTCATGCCGAATGTATACAATCTCTGGGAACAAAAATCAAATTCTTTCATCAATAAACAAACTGCAATATCTTTTACACCAATTATCTAAAAGTCACTTAGGAAAAAAAAGATAGAAAAAAATTTCTATTTTTGTTTAAAAGACCTTTTACAATTTTAAAAGCAAATTTCCACTCTCAAAAAATCTGTACTACAAGTGCATAGGACACTGATTTTATCTTACACAAAAGAACTGATATCAAGTTAATATTTAAATAGCCAAATTAACATGTTTACATTTACAAAGTCACTATTAGATAGAACCCATAACTAAATGAATGTGTATAGTTCCCTTATTAAATGAAAATGAAATTCAAAGATTCGTAAAGCAATCTTAATTATCCATCCAGAACTAAGGTCTCAGGCCTTTTAAGCACTAAAGCTGTCACAAAGTCCATTATCATAAAGGAGATGGTACAACCCACAGGCCTCTCAACTAGGACAAGTGTAAATTAAAGTAAAAGATTAAGAACTAAAAGACAAGCAGAAAGCAATGACAGATGATAACAAATGGACCTTAAAACCCAAAACCCAAACAAAACAAAAAATCCACCAAACTAATAGGCCCATTTAGAATAGCCATGAAGTGTTTGACATCTGTTTCAGGGTATTATTTTTATTTATATTTATAATGAAATTTGTAATGATCCTGAACCATCAAAAGAAGTTAAATTATATATAGGATACATTTTGTTTACTATGAGAGAGAAGTATATAACACATTTTGGTAAGATTTTCATCAACAAATAGTTAAAATTTTTAAGAATCATTTTTGGTATACAAATAGGGTAAACTTGAGTTACCTTCAAAGTTAACTCATTCAGCACTTTATTCCCCGAAGCAGAATTAACATAATAAACATAAAAAGAAAAAAAGCACTACTTCTTACTGTAATTGAAATGCCAAGTCCTTCATGATCTTCTTTGAGGAGAAGAACCTTTCTGATTGGACCAACACCTTGACTTTTCTTTAAGGAATCCTGATCCTAGTTAAAACAAAAATTTTTTTAAATTAAATTAGGCTTATTGAATACAATTATATTTAAAAGATGTTAAATATTCAATACCACCACGTAGCCTTCATTTAGAAATGCTTATTTTGGGGGAAGATAACAGGTTGTCACATAATAGTTGTTAAGAACTAAGGGGTAAATAAAAAGCCTTAGAAAATAAAATATACCTTCACTTGAAGTACCGGCAAGATTAATATATTTTTTGAACTATCCATTTCAGACTTACACTGTCAGCTAAATGACTAATAGATTATTTTCACTATAAGGCTAAGCAACTTAATTAAGGCTTTCCAGTCTGGATACTCACATTCCTGTGCCCTCAGGAATAGCTATGTACTCCCATTCTCTTTCTTGCCCCAGCTTTCTATCCTCACTCAACCTTAATAACAAAAAAAAAAAGTCTAAACAAAGAAAGGTGATTATCCTGCATGCCATCCTGCAATATGAATTGAAGAATGCTACTTCTCAGTACAGGTTTGCACTTTTAGTTTGGAAAGGAGTAAAGGAGCTAATAAAAAGACAACTGTATGTATGATTTTATACTGCATAGACCATCCCTTACTATTTACCCATACATGCCCCATCACTGCCTCTCAAACTTTCTTACAAAGTGCCATACACTTTTACTTCTAATGCCAAAATATGAAGAAATTAGGGAAGAGGGCTCACTAACAGTGGAAGAGACAGTAGCATCAATGGGTGTTATTGGCAATATACTATATATTCATTAACTTTAGGCAAAGATGAACTGCAGAGACATAGAAATTATTTCACTGTCTTAGAACTATCCTCTTGCAAATATTAAATACCCACATGAACCAAAATGGAAAAGGATTAATTTCATAAGGGTAAGATTTTTTTCTTTAAGTGCAGTTGTTGTAATCAGATTTGATCTGGATTTGCCTGAATGGAGGTAAACCAAGGAATACAGCAGTAGTGGTGAAAGCAGATTACTCTACGTACATCTCAGACTCTATCAGATAAGTGGTAGTATCCCAGAATCTGTGTTTTAAATTTGGTAACCAAATCATTCTTAAAATTTTTATAAAACTATATCTGTCTAAGTATTGTACATTGTTGTTCAGTCATTTCAGTCCTGTCTGATTCTTTATGTCCCCATTTGGGGCTTTCTTGGCAAAGATACTGGAGTGGTTCGCCATTTTCTTCTCCAGGTCATTTTACAGATGAGGAAACTCAGGCAAACAGGGTTAAATGACTTGCCTAGGGTCACACAGCTAGTAAATGTCTAAGGCTGGATTTGAACTCAGGTCTTTCTGACTCCAGGCCTAGCACTCTATCCACTGAATTACCTAGATACCCATTATGTACACAGAAATTAATAAAGATTATTTGTAAAAATATTACACTACTTATTTAATTGTATTTACTATATTGATGGACTGACTTATAGATAGCAAATTTTGTAATCAAATATACCTTTTAAACCAACTTTCTTGATTAGGTCATGCCTAATAAGGAAGAATTAGATATATGATCTACAGTATTATTGATTGCCACTTTCTGAAGTACCACTGTAAGTGGCAGTATTCCAAGGACTGGCAAAATCTTTGTGAGCTGTCATGTTTTTAAAATGATTTTGCAAATCAGATGAATAAACATAAGGTCTTTTATTGTAAATTTAATGAACAGATTTTCCTGAAGAAATTAAAATCAAAATGAAAATGGGACTATTAAACACAACAGATTATAACAGAAGAAAAGGTTGGTTACAAAAGGATTAAAAAACATACATGTCCTGGCGGTGCTTGCATCGATCGTTTCAGGTCATTCCGTCCTCTGCAGGCTCTAATAACTGTTTTGTGACGATGCAGGTGGATTTCAGCTTCCAGCTGGTTCCAAAGTTTATCATGAGCAGGCCCCTTCATATCTCGACCCAGTAACTGGATCTGTTGGACTCTTTTATTTAAAAGGAAAAAGGAAATTAAATTCATCTAGTTTATCTATATACCCAGCACCATGCCAAAGTTCTATAAGGAACATAAGAAAGAAATACAACATAGCTCTTGCCCCCATGAGTCTTGGAATCTTGTTGGGAAGACAAGTGCTCATATGAAACAATGAGAGAATAACACAAAATAGAAAGTAATACTAAATAAATACTTAATAAATTAAGTAATAATATTAATTTCAATATGACAGAGTCAAAGTACATGGTCCAAAAAATAAGGATGCGGCATTAGGAGGAAAAATCCATATTGGCAAGATCTGTCAAGCTTCATGGAAGAAGGGGAGTATAAGAAAGGCCTTGAAGAGTGGTAAGGTTTAGACAGAAGTAGCTGGGGGCAGTTCCGGGCAAGGGAAATAATCTGGGAAATTCTAGGTGAGGGAAATAATAGGAGCAAAAATACAAGTATGGGAATGAGCGCACCATGGGCAATACATATGCAATATGGTGTGACTAGCAGTAAGTATCAGGAAGAACTTCTTGTAGAATGGTGGGTGGGAAGGCTGGCTCCATAAAGTGAAATGAAGTTTTGAAGAACTGAATTCTAAGACGAAGAAGATTTTGAACTTGATACTATAGGCAAATAAGGTCTGCAGGTAGAGGAGTAGCAGTGGTGTGATATAGGTTAGTAAAACCAATTATGGGCTACTGCAGAAGTCATAAGTGAAAAAACCTGTTATTTACGTACCCCTTTATAGATTTCCTTAGGATAAGAAATTCCTGATGAGGAAACTTCCTCTGACGATGGGAATCAATAACTGTTCTATAGCTTAGTCTTAGATAATTATCTAGAGTACTATTGGTAAAGTGACTTGCCCAGGATCACAGACCCAGCAATATCAGACAGGACTTAACTCAGGACTTACTGGGTCTAAGGCCAACTCTCTATTTTATTATACTGCTTATCTAATGGATAAACATATTAATTCTAAGCCCTTTCCAATAAATCTGGAACATATCTCACCAATATTAATTTCTTGAAATTAGGTTTTACTCAACTGTAAAATCTCTCCTTAGGGTAAAGGTTACTGTTGTATTCTCATTTATCATAAGAAATTATTTAACTAACAAATATATGAAAAGATCTCACTGAATATCCATTCACATTCTTAAATATCAAAACCCCATCCACACTTGAAAATGTATAAGAATCCACTTTTACTCACCTTCCTGCCAATTCTTTATCCAAGTACTTGGCTGCCAGTCTTGCCCCATAAACCTCCGCCTGGAGAACTGCTATGTGTCTACGAAGGGCTTCATTCTCCTTTCTTAATAGCTTCACCTCAGCTTCAAGTTGAGCTTCTTTCATTTTTTCTTTTTTGTTTGCTTCAAGCTCTCTCTCCTAACATAATTTTTAAAATACAATTTACTGACAGTATTATTAAGAATCCTTAGGAATAGCATCCCACATTCCTTAGCAAAAACAAAAAGATATAAACCAACCATCTTTTTTTTAGACTGGATGTAATTTCATCTATGTATGGAACTCCAAGCAAGAAAATTTCCTTCACTGATGAAGATCAACATTGGCTATGCAGCTTGGAGTCTCAAAAGCATTCCCTACAGTACTAAGAAGTTAAGTGATCTGCTCAGGGTCACAAAGTCTCTGTGTATCAGAAGAGGAATCTGAACTCAAATCTCCCTAATCACGGTTGACTTTCTAGCCACTATACAATACGAAGTATAATTACAAAATAAAATGTCATTCATTTCCTACAAAATGAATTACAATACCATAAATAACATTTCTCTTCAAAATAGGTCACACTTTCATATTCAATTAAATTTCCCTAAATCACCACATCATCTCCTCCTAAAGCAGTGTGATTTATGCGGCCTGCCTACAAGCACAGAAATTTACATAAATGCTTTAGTAAAAGAAGCCAAGTTACCACAAAGCTCTCATTAAAATGGCAAATCAAAATATACTGTCTATTGTTTCAATAAAAACCTAAGGTTGGACAGCCCTGCTCTAAACCAAAATAATTCATTAATTCAAGCAGAAAACCTAAGGATTTCAACATTCTTAGATACTGATGTCATCAGACTAATAAAATGCTATACCTTGCTTCATTCAGTTGATTTGCTGCAATTTCTTTTGCAAAAAAACAGAAATACACAAAAATTATGTTCATTGAGTGTATTTTTTAAACAATCATTTGACTTAGTTGTGAAAACATAGGAAAGATTCTGCTTTTAAGAAATTGCTCTCCTAAAACTAGGAAATGTTTCAGAAAATAAATGGCAGAATATTCAAATACTATCTTAGTAGAAACTTGAACAGGTGTTTAAGAGAAAAAACAAACAAACTTAATTTTAAATTACAACCATGTTATAAGTTCCATAAGAGAAAAAATGAAAGAATGAAATAGTACAATCTGCTTCAATTCTGAATTTAGGTAAACTTAAAAAGAAAGAGTGGGAGGTTGAAAAGAAGGTTAGTATATTAGTCACCTCACAAATAACTATGCAATAGAGAATAGTAACAGTAAGGATAGACTAAACCCATCAGTCTAAAAATAATCTATTAATATCACCAGGCCTGTATCCAAAACTGCAAATAAAATAGCATGTTGACTTAAATTCTGCCTCTCATTTAGCAAATTTAGTAAATAAAATGAAATTTCTAGAGAGTATGAACAGAAAAAGTAAAAAAAAAAAAAAGTTGAACATAAAAGTTGAATATAACCAAATGAATCATACTAAGTATGTTTTAATTAAAATCAAAGGCATGCAGAGAAGCAACATAATACATGGACATACAATTGGATTTGTAGTCAGGGAAACCTATATTAAATCGCATCTCAGATACTTACTACAGCTGTGTAACCAATGGGTAAGTCACAAACTGTTTGAGTATGTTTCTTCATCTGTAAAATGGGGATGATAATAATAGCTAGTACCAGTAGAGAGCGTGGAATACTATATTACAGAAGGCAAAGGATATAAGCTTGCAGTCAAGAAAAACTGAGTATAATCATATGGGGGGAAAATGGATCTTTAATGAAAAAAGGGCTTTTCAAGGATTCTTGATGAAAGAAGCCAGAGCTGTGTAGAAACTTTGAAGTTCAAACACAGGAGTTAATAGGGCAGCTAGGTGGCACAGTGTATAGAGCACCAGCCCTAGAGACAGGAGGACCTGAGTTCAAACCCAGCTTCAGATACTTAGTAGCTATGTGACCTTGGGCAGGTCACTTAACCTAATTGTCTCTAAAAACAAAAACAAAAAGCAACCAAACACAGCAGCTAAAAAAGACATAAAATGGTAAACACAATTGAACAATCACAAGGGACTAAAAAAAAGATTAATTGCTTATTTTCTAATGGGGGAAATAATACATGTGTCTCCTCTAACCACTCACTATTCATCATCAGGGATCACAGAGGGAATCTACTTAGAAGATTTGTCCTGACTGAGGACAGAACAAGGTGTGATTCTCTTATATCTTGGCAATTTTAGAAGAGAGGAAATTGAGGGGAAGAGGAATACACTGGGATATGGGGAAGGGCATGGACACAGGGAAAGAATGAAGGGAGGAAACAAGTATTTATTAAATAAACACCTATTCTATTACAAATATTATCTCGTTTGATTCTCACAACAACCCTGGGAGGCAGGTGCTATTACTATCTTCATTTTACAATTGAGGTAGACAGAGGTTTTTAAGAAAAGACCTGAATAAACATTTCAGAAAGTTGTCTCATAATGGGGATGCACAAGTAGAAGTCTATAAAAACATGGAGGAAGGAAGTAACAAATGACACTTGAACATCACTTTTATCTGAACTGGTCAAAGGAGGAAAGAATACATACACACACACACACACACACACACACACACACACACACACACACACACAGTTGGGTACATTTCATTTAACAGGGAAGTAGGAGAGAAAGGGAGACGAGAGAAAAAAGGAAGAGGTATTAGAGAGAAGGGAGATATTAAGGGAGGTGGGTATTTGTTCTAAGCATAACAAATAAAGGATATACAAAAATAAAGCTCTGAAGTAGTAAAGAATAAGAATATGAGGTGGTGGTCATCAATCAGGGAATGGCCAAACAAATGTAATAGAATACTATTGTGCTGTAAGAAATGATAAAGGCATGGATGGTTTCAGTAAAACCCGGAGAGATTTCTGTGAACTGATGCAGAGTAATATGAACAGAACCAGGAGAACAATTTATATGATGATGATGATATAAAGACAAACAACTTTGAAAGACTTAGGAACTCTAATCAGCATAATGACTAACTACAATGTCAAAGGACTAATGATAAAACCTGTTACCCACCTCCTTCGAGAGAGGCGAAAGATTTAGAGTGGAGAATGAGACATACATGTGTTTGCTTTTGGACATGGAATATGTAGAAACCTATTTTGCTTGACTATACTTTCTGGTTCTTTCTTGTCTCAAACTTTAAGATCCTTTCCAGCTCTAAATCCTTTTCTGGACCCTCACCTATAGTTCCAGAGAGTCTGAATGAGGAGCCAAAGTATCCCTTAAAACTTCCTATCCCAAAATGGATTCTGGGGAACCTAAAGCTTGGCAGCTACTGGGGTTAATACTAAAACAAAGATACCAAGGCTGCCCATTATATAAAGAATCCTCTCCCCAGAAGTGATAAATCAAAGAAGTAAGTGGCATAGATAAGGACCAAGGACAGAATCTTGAAGAGACTCATATTTATGGGATAGGAAGATGAAGAGACAATTGAAAGTAGCAAAGAAAGTAGCCATGATAGGTAAGAAAATCATGATGGTTTTAAGTAAAAAAGAGAAGACAGAGTAAACAAATAATAAAAAAAAAAGTGGGGTGGGGTGGTGTGTCAAATGAGACATTGAAGTCAAGAAACATGAAGACTGAGAAAATATGGCCATTAGATCTGGTAATAAAAGATCATTCAATTAAAATAGTGAGCACTAGAGACATCAATCAATTAACAAGTGTAATGCCTAACAAGCAGTGCATTAAGTACAAAACGAAACAGATCTTGCTCTCAAGAAGCTTATATTCTCTCAAGGAAGACATAAATATACACAGAAAACATACAAAATAAATACAAAAATAAGTATAAATACAATACACACAAATATAAAGTAAATTTGGGAAGGAGGGTACTAGTAATTGGGGGATCAATAAAGGTTTCAGATAGAAAGTGATACTTAAACTGAGTTTGAAGCAAGCAAGGTATTCTAAGTATAGAAGAAAAGAGGAAGTGCTTTCTAGGTTTGAGGAACAACCAAAACAAAAGCAGAGAAAGAACATGGAGAGTCACATCTGATTGATGAGGAACAACAAGGAAAGCAGCAGTCTAGATGGGCTGAAGAAGAAGTAATAAATGAAAAGCCTGGAAAGGCAGGTTGTGGTCAAATGGCAAAAGACTTTAAATGTTGAACAGATTTTTTATTTGATCCTAGAAATTTATTGAGTAGGTAGGCCTGTGCTTAAAGAAAAAAATCACATTGACAATGGTGTGGAAGATGGATTAGAGACAAAGTAGGAGATCAATTAAAAGGCTATGGAGCAGTCCAGGTGGGAAGTAAAGTAGGCCTGGTGGCTTTGTGGAGAGAAAGGGATTTATACAAAAAGTTTACTGAGATAGAAATGAGAAAATATGGCAACTAAATGGGTATGAGAGGTGAGGGAAAAGAGTCAAGGACAATGTCAATGTTGGAAATTCAGGAGACTAAAAAGCATGGCAGTGTCATTAATAGGGGCATGCTTGGGAGAAAGGGTTTTTTTTTGGTGGGGGGTGGGGGGCATAGTTTAATATGTCTATGGGACACCAACTGTGAAATGTCCAAAAGGCAGGTGGTAATGGGGGACAAGCTTAAGAGAGACTAGACAAATTGCAACAGACTGATGAGTGAGTAGTGAAGAAGTAGAACCACTGAATATAGACTATTCCTTCTAGGAGTCTAGCAGTAAAGGAAAGATGATAGTATGAGTCAGGAAGAAAGGTGAAGAGAAAGAGTTTCTTTCCACCTCTCGTTCTCCCCTGCCCCTCTCTCAGATCCATAATAATGTTTATAGGCCAAGGTAGTAGGGAAGAGATTGAAGATACATAAACTGAGAGGATGCCTGAAGAAGCAAGACCTCAGATGAAATGGGAAGGAGACAGGATTGGTGGCAAAGGTGGATGAGTTAAGCCTGGGCAAGGAAAAAGACCAACTTTCTTTCTGAGACTGCTGATTGATTCAGGTTGAGCCTGTAGTTCACTAAAAGCTCTAGCTCTTTTTTAGAGAAAATGCTGTGCTGCCTTAACCTTATATATATATGCAGGTTAAAAAAACCGAAATATTGTTTAACCCAACACTTCTGATTTACTTCTATTAAATTTCTTCATCTTATGTTCTAGCCTTTCAAGATATCTTTGAATATAGGGTCTTTGATCTCATGAGTTCTCTCTCCCAGATTTGTGTCATCTGCAAATTTAATAAGCATACTTTCTATAATTTTACTTAACTCATTGATAAAAATAGTGAATAGCACAAGATTAAGCATAGATTCCTGAGACACTCACTAGATTATCTCCTTTCAAGTTGATATTGAACAATGTTAGCGAATGACTACTCTTGGAGTCTGGCCATTCTAGTTCCAAATCCACCCAACTGTACAGTAGGATTAAAAACTTTATTAAATATTCTACTAAACTCAGGCAGCCTAGATTATAGTATTTCCCTGACTGCCAGCATAGAAACCTGGTCAAAAAAGGAAACAGGGTTAGTGGGGCATGACTTACTCTTGATGAAGTCATGCTGGCTCTTTGTTATCACCATTTTCTAGGCAAGCATGAACCACTCCTTTAATAATGTGTTCTAGGTTACATAAACTGCCAGACTTAGTTGATGTGTTGGTTAGTTTTGTTGAACTACTTTCCCTCCTTATCTCTTTCTTTTTTATTCTATCTTCCAAAGAATGGTTCTCTAGGGAAGGGAGGGACATATTTAGAAATGAAAGTAATATGGAAACAAAAGATTTTTTTTTTTAAAAAGTCCTTCACAGCCTGACTCAAACCCTCCCCTCCCACACCATTTTTCTAGATTACCAGGGTGCAGTCAAGTTCATTGGCCTATGGTTTGCTGACTCTCTTCCATTAAAAAAAAAAATTAGGACACTCGTTGTCCTCCAATTCTGTTACACCTCTATCATTCTCATACTGGTGAAATGTTTAAGTATTCTGGGATGTAGCTCACCTGTGCCTGCTGACTTGAATTCATCAAGGGCCACTAAGTACTGTCTTACCACCACTACTCTTTTCTATCAACTCCCTATTAGCCATTTTTCTTCTTTCCTTTTCAGTCCAAAGATCATTTTCCTTGACCACAAAGACAACAGCAAAACGAAGAGTTGAGCAACTCAGCCTTCTCTCTGTAGGCATTTATCATTGTTCCATTCATCCTCAGCAGCAGTCCTATCCATTTTCAGCTCTTTTTTTCCCCTTTAATATAAAGTAAAACAACCTTTTGTAACACAGTGGAAATAATACTGTTTTGAAAGTCTGAAGATAATCAGTTCAAAACTAGCCTGATTTCCACTAGTCATGACCTTCATTAAATCTTTTAAATTCCTAGGGTTCCTGTTCCTCACTTGTAAAACAATGGATTTGGACTAGATGATCCCAGAGGTTTGTTCTAGGTGTATATCTATGATCACTTTTGTTCTTCTTAAATTTTCTCACTGATCTCAATTCGTTTTGAGCTTTTAGCACTCCTTACAGGATTATGCCACTTTTTTAAAAGACATCATTTGTATATAACATGTCTTTGCTTCCATCTTTTATATGTCTTTAAAAAATATTCATTGGTTGTTAAGTTTCCAATGTCTATTGGAATTCTATTGGAATTCCAATGTCTATTCCAATTTCTACACTACTGTCTTTAAACAACTTGCCTTTTCTCCCTTATTGGATTGGTCTCTCTTGTCTTCTATATTTTATTCCATGGGATTTTACCTACCAGTTTTCTGAACAGTCTGGGATCTCCAAAACTCTAGGGCACAAGACAAACTATTTCCAGCTTTCCTTTCCTTTGCAATCACCAACCCCCAAGACAGAATGGTCATTTTCCACCAGTTTTCCATCATTTCCATCCTAAGAAAATCGATTTCTCTTCATTGATGAGAATTAGAAACAGAATGAAATTTCCATTGATTGAAGGATAACATCATTAAGGAGAGTCAAGAAATCATCAGCTTCTCTGCTGATGATCCAACAGATGTCCAGATAATTAAAGCCCTGCCCCCCCCATCAATACTAATTAATATCTCTATGTCAGACTAGTAATCTGTTTCCCTATTTCTTTCTTCAACTACTACTTCCTCTTTCTGTCCAGGTGGGCTGTAGTATAGGGGTGGGGAAACTGCAGTTTAGAGGCCACATGTGGTCTTTTCAGGTCCTTGGGTGTGGCCTTTTGATTGAGTTAAGTTTTACAGAACAAATCTTTTTATTAAGGGGATTTGTTCTGTAAAGTTTGGATTCAGTCAAAGGGCTATACTTGAGGATCTAGAAGGTCACATGTGGCCTGGAGACCACAGGTTCTCTACCCTTGGACTCCACTGATTTCTAGAGTTTACATTAAAAAGAATGTTTCCTTAAGGTAAAATATATCCAGAGATGTGTTTTTGAAAGTTCAACAGAATTTACATATGAATTTTATTCATATGCCTCATCTTCTGTATTATCTCAGATGATAGATCATAGAATTTTCTATGTAATTTATATGTCCTATATGTTTATAAGTTCACTGCTCAGAAGATAACTTAATTTTCCTTGAGTATTATATTGTACCTAACATAGCTTACAGTTGCATATTCAACGTGTTACATTTACTAGCTAGGTGATCCTAGAAAAGTCATTCAATTTGCCTCAAGTAATTTCCTAAAATTTAGCAAAAAACCGAAAAGATTATATAGCTGCCCCAGCGGGAAGTGGGGAGGAGGGGAGGGTTACCCAAGCAGAGGAAATTCACACAATTTTCAGATAACGTGAATTTTACAACCTGAGTAAACTGCTACCAAGAAAGCCAAACACTACACTAGGTACAAGAGTCAGGCTTCAAGTGTTGTATGGGGAAGACAAACCATGCCAAATCTCTGCCCCTACACACACACTTATAAAAAGAAAATCAAAACTAAACAAGATGCTACAGTGACAATTCTAAATACTATTTTAAAAAAGAAGAAAAAGATACATGGCAAGATTTCGGAACACCTATATATGAATTAGTACCTCTCTCACTAATTCCTGACAAAGATTCTCAATGTTTTTCTTCATTTCTTGCCTTGAAGGTGAACTATCCTTGATCCTTACAGCCTCCTCAATCGCCACTAACTTTTTCTTTCTTATGCCTATCTATTCGTACCTCCCTCAACCACTCCTCTCAAATGACAAGTTTCTCTAGGTACTTTTTTACCTTTTGGAGGGTGAAACCTAATGCAAACCCAAAACCAGTTTTAAAGAGAAAACTTAAAATTTTTTAAAAGCTAGAAATATTTTTAACGAAACCTGTCCATATTGATGTTTTCTGATTTTGAGATTCCAAGAAGATAAAACGTGTGTGCATATATGTATGTGTGTGTCTATTTTTTTACTTTACTAAGGACACAATACAATTACATAATAATTCACTATCTGAAATTTATATTAAATATACAAAGCTTTTGGAATAGACATTCCCTAATCTGTTTGCCAAAATCTATCCCTTCCTTCAAGGCCCAACTCAAAGGTATAAATAAATCCCCCATGAAACAAACCTTCCTGATCCTCTCTAATCCCCAAGTGAAGGTCATGTCAAATTTTTCATACCATTTTGCCTGGCTTTCCTTTGCCTTTATCACAATTGCGTGTGTGTGTGTGTGTGTGTGTGTGTGTGTGTGTGTGTGTTTCTCTTACATTCCCCTGCCATTAGGCTGCACATCCCTTGTAGACAGGGACTACATCAACTTTTTATCTCTATCATTTGGAAGAATATTTTATATACATACTAAGAACTGAGTGAGTGCTGTATTGAATTAAGTAAGCTAACCAATCTGAAAAAAAAAATTAAACTTATACCATATATATTCTCATACTCCTTTGCAGAAGTGTAACAGGGAGGAGAACCATGACTATGGAACACTGTATATATTGTCAAGTTTTTTGATGTATTGATCAGTTCTGACAATTTTTTTTTCTTTTTTCTCTTTTTCTTTAAAAAACTGTTATAGGGGATGGCTCTCTGGGACAGGAAAGAGGGCAAGAGGAAGAAGAGACAGGGAAATTTAGGCAATATAAAAGCAAAGATATTAATAAAAATTTATTTTTTAAATTGTCAGGCTATAAATTAACCCATGGAAGGAAGAAAAGCATTTAAAAGTAACATTTTTAAAATAAGGAACAGGTCATACAACCTAAGTTATCCTATTATTAGATAATAAAAGGTATTGTCTATATGTAAATTCTAATTAGATGTAGCATAATTTTTTTTAAATGAAGAACATTTCAGGAAAGCTATGAATCCAGTCAGATAAAGGGGGTAAGAGAGTAGAAGGCAACAAGACTAGAAGAAAACAGTACTAAAAATTTATATATTATTACTTTCAAAAGAAAATTTCAAATTAGTTTTCTAAAAGATTAAATAATCATTTTAAGGACTTGTGCAAAGTTGCTACAACTTACATGCAGTGATATAACAAGCAAAGTCGTGCATATTCCTGAGGTCAAAATTACAGTTAGAGAAATTTCAATAATGATATACTGAAGAAAGTCAGCTAAAATGGCCTCAGTTTTAAGTAATCACTCAACCAGAATCTCAAAGAGAACTTTGTTTCTATCTTTCTCAAGCACTTACCACATTGTGAACTGCGTTATAATAATCTGTGTCCAAGACTTCTCTACTCTACCAAACAAACCTCCACGAAGGGTAAAAACCTGGTCTTATTCATCTTTGTCTCCCCATAAAGCCTGGCAAAGTATCTCCCACAAGATGGGAAAAAACGTAGCTCTTTTCAGAGGAAAAGCAAACTTTAGGTGTAGCTTTCAGTGGCTAAATTCTACTCAGGCTAACTATGGTCAGAAAACAGCCAGCAGGAAGTACAGCAGAAAAGCCTATGGGATCACCCACTGACCTTTCAAAAAATTTTCACCATCAGTGAAATTTTACAACACAAAGTATATCAATTTAGTATAAACACACACACACACACACACACACACACACACACACACACACAACAGAACGCATACTAGTAAATGAGATGGGGAAATGTCATACTTACCAGTTCTTCCACAGAGGGGACAGACTTAAGATATAAGAAGAAAGTTTTTTAGTTAGAAACACAAGTGAATAAACAGTGAATTAAGTGGTAAAAATCATGGTTGTAAAGTAAATCCTTCTACAACAAACAGAACTGTAAATATTTACTTATAAGTAAATAACAATTTGACCAATCCAGTCACAACAGCTGTTTCTGAACTCTCCTTCCCTTCCTCAACCTCCCACCCCTTAAAAAAAATCAAAATCCATGATGATAAGAGTATGTTTACACTCCAACACAATGACAGAGTAAAAGAAACTTAGTAGTGTAATATCCAATCTACAGAGAACATTCCATAATTCTACCAATTTAATACATTCTTAATAAGAGGAGAAAACAAGAAAAAAGGAGAAGAGGTCAGAAGAAACTCACTGCTAAAACATCCTTTTTTTTTCTTTTTCAAAAATTTTGTCAAACTTCTTACCCTTATCAATAAATTCAGAAAAGCATGGACTGGAATTTGAGTAAAAATCAATAATAAAACTCAAAAGAACAATCCTGTTGTGTCGACTTAAATATATATAAAAACTGATATACAGTTTTCATAAAACATGGCCCTCTACCATGATCCAAAACAAATAACCCTTTTTTCAGCTACTTACCAGTTTTGCCTTAATAGTACCAGAGTCGACACTCTGGCCAGTCTTGGCATGCAGCTGCAGCTGAACAGAGTGCAATTGTAGAAGTTGATCATGAACTTCTTTTTCTAATACTACTTTTTCAGCCTGGGTCTCTGTCAGTTCAGATTTCAGATCCACCAACTGTGCCTTTAAAAGACAAGAAGACATTTACCATTCTAGTAAAGTGCACTTCTTGGGGCGGCTAGGTGGTGCAGTGAGTAGAGCACCGGCCCTGCAGTCACGAAGACCTGAGTTCAGATGTGACCTCAGACACTTGACACACTTACTAGCTGTGTGGCCTTGGGCAAGTCACTTAACCCCAATTGCCCTGCCTTTCCCCTCAAAAAAAGAAAAGTGCACTTCTGAGCACCTAAATAATATTCTTCATTGTAACACTGTGCACTAATTTGATTGCCACCCAAACTACATTACACTAGTACAGAATATAACGGAATGAGTCACTCTTCCAAGGCAATCCAGTAAGGCTGCCATCTCCATTTCAAAGATGCACTTAAGACAACAGAAGACAAGTCAGAAGCTACCAGGAGAAGATATGACATTACCTTAGTTCAAACATATTCTTTCAATCATTTATAGACAATACTATTTATCACCCACTAATAGATATTCTTTGGTGACAAAGGAGCTCTGACCAACAATATTATTTTAGTGATATTTTGTTTTTTCCCAATTACATGTAAAGATAATTTTTAATATTCTTTTTTTTTAATCTTGAGTTCTAAATTTTCTTCCTCCCTTCTTCACCTCTTCTCTCCCTAAGATAATAAGTAATTTGATATAGGTTATATATATGCAATCGTGTAAAACATATTCCCCTAACAGTTATTAACCAACAATATGTTTAAATGATACATAATCAACTCATCAGTATGTATATACTCTGTGCCAGTAAATTCTCGATATACAAACACAAAAATGAGAATGTTCCCCTAAAGGAAAGGAGTAGGAGCCTTGAGAGTCATCCTTGGCCTTGAAGTTGACCTTGGCTCAGGCCCTGACATTTTGGCCCTGAGCTACCCAGGGATCGGGAGCAAGAACCATGCAGTTATTCCTGGTCCTGGGTCCTGTGCTGGCCCTCTAGTATTTAGGCAACTAAAGAAACCAAAGTCTTTCACTTAGGCCTCTCTCAGGGCTCTTTACCTGCCCCTGGAGGAAGGAGAAAGAGCCTAGGCAGTTCTGCCTGATCCTGGGCCCTGACCCTCACAGTCCCTTTCCTAAACACTTAACCTGACCCTGGAGAAAGGGAACAAGAGCCTAGGGGCTCTACTTAAGCTTAGGTCTTGGTCTTCTTGCCCTTCATGTTTCTTCGGGTGCAGCCTGGCCTCTAACACCCACTCCTTAGGCTCTCCATCAGCTGCTGGGGGAAGGTAACAACATGTCTGGAAGCTTATGCTTTTACCTTAATCTTGGCCTCTGGCCATTTACCTTTCAGGTCCCAGGGAACTGCTGAGGGAGGCTGAGCCTAGCAGTCAGTGGGCTTCTTCTCTGGCTCAGGATGGATCTGCCTTCTTGTTCCTAGAGTTTTACCTGGGTCCTGAACCGTGGGCCTGTTGAAGAAGTTCTGTTCCCAACTCCACCACTCTCATTTCTTGTGCCTCTACCATCAAGTGACAATGTCCGGATAGGTGGATGGAAGGGCCTTGTTCTCCAAGGTTCAGGCCACCCACCTATCCCTGGAAGGCAACCACAGGCTCCTCCCTTCCTGCCACTGGGAACAGGGGCAAAGAGAAGGGCAGCTGTTCACCTTCTTCAGACCTCTAGTTTAGGGGTAGGAATCTCAAAGAGAGCACTGATGTCCAGAAGGACTGCCAAGTAGTTAGGATACTTCTCTATGTCCAACATGTGGATTTGAAACTGGACTATTTGGCTGGTGGAGAGGTGACAGAGTTCTGACAGTACTTGGGCTAGGAAATGTAAGTAGAGGCCAAAGTACTTGGAGGCCAAGTAGAAGCAGAAGAGGTACCTCTCAATATCAAACCTGGTCATGGCCAGGAGGTAAATATTCTGGTGTTTTACAGTAGTTTTTCAGAAGATATCCTATAAGATCTGGTTATGCAAAGATCATCATGGCAAGGACCAGGGTCACAGTTTCCATCCTGCTCTCCCAAAAGATTCATGCCATCAAGGCTTCATAAGTCAGGCAGAACTTGCCCCTGTCCCAGAGATGAGTCAGCTGCCATCTATACAAAGCCATCTGGGCTGGTTTGGCACTTTTTATGGAGGGGCCTGGCCCCTGGGGGGAGAGAGCACAAGAATAGAGGTTCTGCTGCATCTTTAAAAGCAAAGGATGGTAGGTGGGCCCTTCCTGAGGCTTTCAACCTACACCTGAGGAGAAGGGAGCAAGAGCCTGGAGACTTATCCCTCGTCCTTGATCTTGACCTTGGTTATAGTGCTCTGGTCTTTCTGGTATGGGAAGGTAGGAGTAGGAGAAAAGATTTTTCTCTGTGACTGGCTGGGGAGGTGGAAGTGGGGGGTTAGAATTCCTTGATGGACTTTCCTTTCTTTCCTCAGGTCTGTCCCAAGTGCTCCTTCCTTGGGCCTAGGACAGAATCTTTGAGTGTAAATGACAATGAGGTAGAGAATGGCTGGCTGTGTTGAATGGGAAAGTGAGTTAATTAGGTAAAAGGATTGCCATGCAGAAGGAAGGGCCCTTCTTAATAATGAGAATAAATTAGACAACTTAGGAGGTAACCTGACGTGGCAAATAGAGTGCTGGACTTGAACTCAGGAAGACCTGAGTTCAAATTCTACATCAGATATATTCTAGCTCTGTGACCCTGGGCATGTCACTTAACCTTTCTCTTAGCCCCATATTCCTCATTTATAAAATGGGGATAATGATAACATTTACTTCAGTTTTATTCTGAGGGTCAAATGAGACAACGAATGAAAGATACTTTGAAAACTTTAAAATGTCAAGGAAATATTAGCTATTATTAGAGGTGGCTGGGGAGAGGGGGAAGGGTACAGAGTAGACAGTGTTGGACTTTGTATCCTGTCTCAGACTAGTTCTGTTACTCTAGCCATTTAATCTCTGTGTGCCTCAGTCTCTTCATCTAAAAACAAGGGAGTTGGATTCTAAGGCCTCAGAAGTTCCTTTCAGCTGTAGATCTATGACCCTATGACATCTAAATAAATATAATAGTTAAGTTTAAGCAGGGCAATAGCGGTTGTAGAAGAGAAGGGAAATCCCGAAAGGTTTCACATAGAAGATAAAGCCTGAGCTGCAGCTCGAAGGAAGAGAGGCATTACTAATGTGGAAGGAGAATGCTATCTTTTATGGGAAACGGGAAGGTTTTGGGAGGAAAATAATAGGTTTAGTCTTAGACGTGTTAAGTTTGGGAAGTCTCTGGGACACACAGTTTGAAATGTCCAAGGCAAAGGTGAAGGGAATAAGCACTGGGAGTAATGATAATAATGATAATCATGGTATGTATGGAGTGTTGAGGGAGGACTAGCACCTCTGGGGGGACTTGCCATGTACCTTTGGTATCCACCTTGCATTCAACTCCGTGGCTCTAAGAAGTTGGAGCATGCACAGCGGCCATACCCCAGTAAAACTGTCTCAGGAGATGGGCTAAACCAGGTTAAAGGTAACTGCTAGGCCTCAAACCCATTGATGAGATGAAGGGATGTCTCCTCCAAGTAAGTGAAGACTTTCCCTCAGTGGTTTAGGTGGATGAGAACAATTTGTTCCAATGGCCATGAAGGCAGCTGAAGCCACTGTGGAGCACTTAGAGCTTGGTCGGACATCAAAGACACTGCGGTCACCCACTGCAACCTGGACTTTGGATAACTCTAGAAGAAAGAGTGAGGCTGACGACTCTGTGTAACTCTGCCTTAAATCAAGACATCACCATTTTACACATAAGGAAATTGAGGCAAACAGGGTAATCTGAATTCAGTCTTTCTGACTCCAAGCCTATCTCTATCCATTGTGCCACCTTTCATTCAGTCATTTTCAGTCATGTCCACTTAGTATTTTCTTGGCACAGATATTGGAGTGGTTTGCCATTTCCTTCTCTGGCTCATTTTACAAATGAGGAAACTGAGGCAAACAGGGTTAAGTGACTTGCCCAGGGTCACACGTCTATTAAGCGGCTGAGGCTGGATTTGATCCCAGGAAGATGAGCCTGACTTTAGGCCTGGCACTCTATCCACTGTGACACCTAGCTGCCCCTAAAAAATATGCAGTTACATTCACACAAAACAGAACAGGAGCTGGATAGCTCTAAAAGATGCAAGTAACAATTTTTATGCGATACACTTTACAAGCATAAGTTAAATAATAATATAACTAAATAGGTTATAGGTATCCATTTTGTCAATAAACAGGCAGAGAAATAGATTAAAATTATAAGCCACATAAGAAAAATATTCCTACAAGAAGTATTCAGAAATTTGAAGATACTTATTTAAACAGTGACTTTGAAAGTCCTCCCTTGTCAAACACCTATGACAAACAAAAGCTCTATATTCCTGGAAGCCAAATCACCAGATGATAAAATTTTATACTATTTTTATACTCTGTAAAGTCAATATAAATACCTAGAAATTAAGTTTATATACTACCTAATTTGAAAAACCTGTTACTAGGATCAAACTATCTGTCAAATTATACAAGCTAAATAATATTATTAAAGTCATATCTCAATAATCTATGCTTACTTAGACAAGAAAGGCTTGGATAACTGAAAACCAGAACAATGCCAAAAATCCAAACCAGAGCAGAAAGTAGACTGATTTGAATAATCATACCTCCAGGAGGTACAAGAAAAGGAAAAAAAGCAAGAAAACATCTTTTAAAGAGAGAAGAAATAGATCTATATGAGCAAAAACTGAATAGCCCAGTCCCATAATAGTCAAGATTTGACTTTAAAAAACAAAGGTAGCTTTCTAACAAGCTGAATAAAACCTAAGTTTCTTATCTATGCTCCTAAACCTAGTAAACCAAAACATTTATTTTTTTTTTTTTTAGTATTATATAGTCTCTCTGTACCCAAGTACTCATTCAAGACTTCCTGGTGACAAAGCTAGCATTTATATAAGACTTCAAGTTTGCAAAGTGCTTCACAAATATTATCTTGCTCTATCCTCACAAAACCCTGAGGAAAAGGTGCTATTATTATTATCCTCCTTTTACAGATGAGGAAACAGAGACAGATAGATTAAGTGACTTGTCAAGGCCACAAAGCTAAGTAAATGCCTGAGGCCACTTTTGAACTCTGGTCCTAACTCCAGGTCCAGCCCTGTTATTTACTGCACCACCCAAGAATATAATCTGCTCTGCAAAAAGCACATTTGAACTAGTTTATAGTATTAAGTCACCAGTGAGTTACATAAAAAGTATCATAAAAAGTGTTAATGATATCTTCCTAAGATTACTTTTCTCTACTTCATTTTCAGAAGAGCAAAGTTAAATTTTATTCTAGTAAACCTTTCATTTCCTTATTTCTTCATAAGCCCTTTCATTTTGATTTCTTAATAGTTGCTGCTCTAGTTTTACAGCCTTTGGTTTCTCTGTCCTTATCACACCACAGTTCCTGAAGGGAGTCTAACTCTTTAAGCATAAAATTAAGATATGGAAGTGAAATTAATTCAAACACACTCTGGGGTTGTGTTTCCTATTACATTTCAAAAATATTCTATATTTTTCAGGTTCCTAGTTTTCCCCTTATGAATAATGCCAAAACTAAGGGTTGTTTTGAAATTGCATGAATATATTTTATTTGTGTAATATATTTTATTACACAAAAAGCTGGCAAACCTTTATATCTGCCCAGTATTAACTGAATTTGATGTGGGTTTGAAGAGTATAATTTAATTAACTGATAATGCTTTATGCATGAACAAAACATAGCTGATCTAGGAAGTGACTACAGGAGAGCTATGATTTAATTAGATGAGAATTTTGCTATAAACCAAACTAATATTACTCATGAGTAAATTGAAGGCTATCCAAATTATATTTAAATGTTTCATGTACAGAAAAGCCTAAATATAAGGTATGTGCGGGGCCAAGAAGGAAAAAAATTCTTCCAAACCTCTAAAACATGTAATTTGCACTGAATGAAATAGAATTAACTTCTTACATGCTACAGAACTTTAGAAGTAGAAAAAGTCTCTTCATAAAATTTCAAATCCCATTATCAAATTTTAAAGGTACCTTTCCATATCTATGGCACTTAGTACTGTGCCATAAACACAATGTACACTGGAAAAATGTTGAATTGTACTATAGTTTCAAAATAGCAAACCTTGCACTTTCTATACAAAACTCATTTAAAAAAAAAGGCGGGGGGGTTGGAAGACTAGATAATTTTTAATATGCCTATTTATTATCTATTTTAATATGCCTTCTAAATATCTATTTTTTTCTCTTCTCCACTTTCTACTGGGGAAAAAAAAAGGAAATCTTTGTAACAAATACGCAAAATAAAGAAAAAAAAATTCCCACACAGGCCAAAGGGCCTCATTCTGTACCCTGAGGCCATCACAATCAAGGAAAGAGAAAATACCAAATGTGCTTCTTTCAAGGCAGCTTCTAAATATCAATATCTACCTGTTATGCACAATAGAAAACACCATATCATTTAATTAAAGGCAAAAAAAAAAAGTGGAATGGAATCCAGAACATAAAATATATCACGAATACTTGATGCACTTAATCAACAACTGAAGGTCACACGCTTCCCTTTTCTACAGAGATGGTAGATTATGGGTATGGATGTCAGACTTATTTTTGGACATGGTTAGTTTAGTAAACTTTTTTTTTCATTTTTATCGCTTTGACATAAGGAATGGCTCTATTGGAGAGATTCAATGAAAAATGTAAGTAATATAAAAATCAAAGGTAACAATACAAATTTATTTTTAAAAATTTTAAAGAGGAAAGCCAAAAGATTAAGGCGATACAAATAAAAGCCAACACCAAGAACAAAATGAGTAACTTAATATGAATCAAATAAGATGGAAGCTTGAGAAGCATAAAAATTAGGGGAAACCCCAAAAGGAAGCTATGGAAAATTTACGGTCTATATGACTTAAAGAAGTTGAAAACAAAGAAAGCTTGGATACTATTAATATAATGCATGACAAAAGTTACACTGAGGGAAGTGATGAATTCTATCTCCCCTGCAAAACTGCAAAGCAGCCTGTCTTAATAAGAGCAATAATTATTAATTCAAGTACTTTGCAATGCTGCATGAATTTCTAGCAAAGTTTACTCTCTGAAGCAAGCCTATTCCATCTTTCTTAAGGTGCCACATACGTATTATAAAAACATGGGAACACCAATGACATCTCCAAAAACAGATCAGTTACATAGTTACATATTTTTATACAAAGTATTCAAAACTTGTATCGCTCAAAACAAACCTATAAATATACAAGAAAATAACTTGGCTGAAAAGCATAATAAACAATTACTTCATCTTATGGAAACTTTCTCCAACAATATAAAAATGTTATTTGGATTCATTAAGTGTAAAATATGTAATGTCCTATACCAAAGAATAGAGAGGTCAGAATGAACCACCAAATGAAAACCACATTTGACTTTTCCAGGTAAGACGCTAAGAATATGAAAAGCTGAGCGACAATGAATATGTCAAAGAGACTGACTGGCTAAGATAAGTCCAAAATTAACACCTAGGCAATACTGGTCTTAACATACTTCTGATTGGGTAAAATGAACTAGAACACATCTAGAAAGAATCCACACAAAAATCCATACCATGTTAACAAAACACTGAGCTTATTACTCCAATGCTGCCATAGGAAGGTTAATACTTCCTAAAAAAAAAAAAAAAAGATTGATATAATCAGAGCACATGAAAAGCAAATTAAAAATTTACAGAAATACTTTGGGACAAAGATCTCACTTCACTTCAATAGTAAAGACCAACAATGGGTATATTCCATTTTGTTGTCGTTGTTCAGTTGGTTTTCAGTTGCGTCTGACTATCCATTACCCCATTTGAGGTTTTCTTGGCAAAGACACTGGAATGGTTTGCCATTTCCTTCTCCAGCTCATTTTCCAGACGAGGAACTGAGGCAAACAAAGTTAAATGACTTGCCCAGGGTCACACAGCTAGTATCTAAGGCTAGATTTGAACTCAGAAAGATGAATATTTCTGGCTCTAGGCCTGGCATTTTATCCATTGCACCAATGTAGCTGCCTATACTCCATTAGATGTAATCAAAAGTGGTTTACAATGGGAAAAGCCTATGAAATACTTAAGGTCCAAAAGGGAAGAATCAAAAGGTACTCAAAAAGCACAATATCCATATGAACATAACCAACAATATGCTGACATAAATGGTTGAGTTATGCGCATTTGTTAAAAGGAATAAAAGAGGTTTTGATGACAATTCTTCACTGCCACTAGAAATTTCTGAAAGGTTATCTTTAAAGAGACCAGTTTTGTTAATTAATACAGATTACAGAATGACATGGTAGAAGCTGTAACATATCACTGAAAGCTACAAATTTTGGCATCTCTGGACATTATCATTATCAGGTAGCTAGAATTACTACTACCTTTATAAATTAATAAATGACAAGTTACCATATAATTAATGCAATCCCTCAAATACACCTGAGAGTTTAACAAATAACTTTACTGGAACCAGAACACAATTACAGATACAACTATTACTCACAGATAACACTGATCCATACAAATTTAAGAAAAATGATTTAAAATTGATCTCTTATATTAAATATTTAAAATTAATAAATTATACACAGAAGAAATAAAAACCATGTGGGATAGGTATACGTCACTGCTATTGTTCTGCCACTGGAGGTGTCCCAAAGATGCTTTCAGTGAGCCTACAGTAGATGTGCTTATATCTTAATATTTTTATTCAATTATAGAAAGCAGTAATTTTATGTACTATGCAGAAATTTACAGAATATTAAACATAAAAGAATAACAACATGGTGGTGACTTGTTCTTCAACTATTTCTACCTAAAATCCATTATAAAGTGAGATCAAGATAATTAATATTTATAAATATAATTAAAATATAAGATACAAATACTGCATATGCACATGAATAATATAATTAATATTTCTATTGGGCTTTAAGGTTTGCAAAGTGCTTTACATTGTAGTGCCAATTATCTGCATTGAACTTTCCAACAACCTTGTAAGGTATGTGCTATTATTTATCCCCATTTTACCAATGAAAGTCCAATACTCTATCTACTATACCACAGGACTTCTCATAGTTATGGAACCATAAAATTCTGCAAGTAGAAGAATCTTAAGGATCTAGGTCTACTCTCATTTTTATAGATAAGGAAGTTGAGACAAAGATCAAATAAATGATTTATCCAACTGCTTTCAATTCTACTGAAACCTTTGGAAAGCATCTCATTTCTGGTACGTTATTATTACCAAAATAATTGGGCAGTTTAAATTAGATATTAATGGTTTTTCCTCAATCCTCAATCTTCTTGACCTCTCTGAAGCCTTTGACACTATCAGTTACCCTCTTCTCCTTGCTACTCTTTCTTCTTTCTAGGTTTTCAGTACAACACTCTGTGGGTCTCCTCCTGCCTCTCTTTCTGATTTCCTCCTCAGTCTCCTTTGCCAGATCCTCATCATCCATCCAGGTCATGCCTGCTATAAGTGTACCAAAGTGTTCTTTCTTGGGTCCTCTTCTCTTTATCATCTATGCTACTTCACTTGGAGTTGTCATGAGCTCCCATGTATTTAATAATCATCTCTATGTTTGTGGAGGCAACGAGGTGGGGCAGTGGATAGAAAGTCAGGCCTAAGAGTCAGAGAGACCTGAGTTCAAATCCTGCTGGCTGTGTGATCCTGGGAAAATCACTTACCCGTTTGCCTCAGTTTCTTCATCTGTAATATGAGTAAGAGAAGGAAATGGCAAGTCACTCCAGTATCTTTGTCAAGAAAATCCTAAAAGGGGTCACAAAGATTCAGAAATGACTGCAACGACTCAACACCAACAACAACGCTCATGATTCTCAAATATACTTATCCAGGCCGAGCGTCTCTACTAACCTCCAGTCTCCCATCTCTAACTACCTTTCAGAAATCTTAGACTGGATAACCCATAAAAATCAAACTCAATATGTCCATAATGGAATTTATTTTCTTTCTTCCTAAAACCTGCCCCTTCCAAATTTCCCTATTGAGGGCATTACCATCAACCCAGTCCCCCAGGTTCACAACCTAGGTATCATCCTCTACTCCTCACTATCTCTCACCTCCCACATCCAATCTGCCGCTAAGACCTGTTGATTTCACATTTGCAATCTCTCTCAAATATATCTACCTGTCTCTTTCTCTGATACTCCTACCGCTCTGGTACAGGTCCTCATCACCGCACTCTACCGCTGCGGCCTGCTGCTTGGTCTGTCTGCCACTAGTCTTATCCTAGTACAGGGCATCCTAAATTCAGCCACCAAAGTGATTTTGCTAAAATGCAGATCTAACCAAGTCATCCTCATATTCAATAAACTCCAGTGGCTCCCTATTGCCTCTAGGATCAAATGCAAAATCTTCTGCTTGGCGTTTAAAGTCCTTCACTACCTAGCCCCACACTTCTATTTTTCTAGTCTTCTCCACATTCTCTTCAATTCAGTGATACTGGCCTCTTTGCTGTGCCTCTAACAAGACACTCCATTTCTTGGTTCCAGGTTATTTCCTCTGGTTGTCCTCCATGCCCGAAATGTTCTTCCTCCTCATCTCCATCTCTTAGCTTTCCTCATGGTTCCAACTAAAATCCCACCTTCTCCCAGAAGTTTTTCCCAATCCTCCTTAATTCTAATTATTTCCTTTTTATCCTGTATATAGCTTGTTTGTACATGATTATCTGCATACTGTCTCTTCCTTTCGATTATGAGCTCCTTCAGGGCAGGGTTTGTCTTTTTCTTTTTCTGTATTCCCAGGGCTTAGCAGAATACCTGGAACTTAGCATGCATTTAATAAATAGTTACTGACTGACTAATGGTAAGAAAATTCCCCAAGGAATTTCATACCATGTCTCTGAAAAAAAAAAACTGTAAAATAACAGTTATATTCTTTTTTTTTTTGCAGGGGGGGAGGCAGGGCAACTGGGGTTAAGTGACTTGCCCAAGGTCACACAGCTAGTGTGTCAAGTGTCTGAGGCCAGATCTGAACTCAGGTCCTCCTGACTCCAGGGCCAGTGCTCTACTCACTGTGCCACCTAGCTGCCCCTAGAGTCCATCTTTTAATGGCAAGTTTTAATTTCTACGAAGTTAATCAGACTAAGACAACAGCCTGAAAACCCTGATCTACAAAGACGGTTTTTGATAATGAGAAACTCATTAAAAAATTATCCATCTCCCCCAACTTCCTGAAGTTTTAAAGTCTTTCATTTAGGTTCCCTCCCTACCCTCTAATACCCCTCCCCCAGATTTAAGAGCAATTTATGTGAAAAAGACCTATGGGTTTCATGCGATTAAAAGTCCTATATAAGCCAACAAAATGACCAGTCCACCCATCCCCCCATTCCCCCACCCCCCAGCAAATAAAACTAAGGAAATCTTAAGCCAAATTAATAGACATACAGTGTCCCGAACAAGGGAGGTAATCAAACACAAATATAAATCCCACCATAGTCAGCAGTGGTCAGACCGTATCTGGAATACTGTGTTCATTCCTGGGTACATTGTTTTTAAAAAGACATTAGTAAGCTGGAGAGTATCCAGAAAAACCCAACTAGAGCGGTGATGTGCTTAAAAACCATGTCATATGAGGAACAGAAAGTATGCATCAAAATATGAGGCTAATATTTTCTAAGTATTCAGAAGACTGGAAATACAATAGCTACCTCGTGGTAAACTCTGAAAAGTACTTGCTGCTGGTGACTCTTTTTTCTTCTCCTCTGCATGCAGAACTAAGAGTTCCTACTAAATGAAAACTGCATAATTTGCTAAACTTGTAAGATTTGTTCAGAAGTGTTGGGCAACTTTTTCCAAATATGTCCAACCCAAAGACGAAAGTCTATTTTTCTTCCATTTACTATCGACTTCATCTAAAACAAGGATTGCCAACATTTGTAGTAGTAGAACAAATGTGAAAAAGGATTCAAGAAAAAAGTGTTATTTTATTTTTACATTTAAAAAATACAGCCTCCTACAAAAGATCTTGAAGTTAGAATATGTAATTTGAGAAAAGAGCAACTTTGAATAATTTATGACTACTTTTAACATTCATTTGAAATGGATAAAGATGAAGGTAATTGAAAACCACCTCCCACTCACAAAATGATCCCTTCTACAAAATTAGCTTCTTAATTTGACATTTAAGTTATCACTGTTTAAGTGTTTGGTTATCTAAGTTTTTAAAAGAAATTAAAATCTGTTCTAATATAAAAAGATGTTTATTCTTAATATAGCCCTACATTGGAGTGAAAAATTCTGAGATCTTATATGTCTCAATTCAAGTTAGATTTCCTTTCCGTTATAATACAGGATCATAAGCACCACCTACAAAACAGACATACACCCAAACGCAAATGCCAAAAAGAGAAACTTACAAAATATTTGTTGAATTGCACAAAATAAAACATTAAAACCCAAGAATTCAAGAGGCATTTTCACCATTAGTTTCTTACCAAATTTTTTGGGAAGGGATAAGCTGTCAATGAAAACTCAACAAAAACCTTCAAGATGAAAATCTTAGAATGCCATAGTAGGCTAACCAAAGATTAAGTACACAATTTTTCTTTCAAGATTTACCAATTTCTAAAACACAGAACCTTGACCCTGTAATAAGAGCCACCCAAATTATGTGACAAGTAAGAACCCAAATGTCTGGATCAATAATAATAACTTCTTAATTAAAAATGTATCATAATTACTTTTACCTGTAACATTATTGCTGTAGAACTGAAAGCTATTACCATAGTTTTTCCCACCTAATCCCTTTGTCCTAATTTCAACATCCCCATCCTCCCATCCCCATTTTTTCTACTTTAAAAGGACAAGTCTAATTCTTTGCTTATAAATCCTAAAGTGGGAAATGTTCCTTCATGAAACACTTTATCTGTTAACTCTGTAGTACTGTGACAATGTTCTAATTTGAATTATTTTGTACATGTGATGTGGAAATATTTTTGCCCCTAGAAAGTCACAAGAAGATCAAGGTTTGAGCATTCTTTACTTACCCTGAATCCAGCTTTCGAGAATTAGGGCATGCCAAGTAAATAAGTTGACATGCCATTTAAGAAACACCTACTATGTGCCAGGCACTCTGTTAAACGTTGGAAATACAAGGAATGGCTAAAAAAATTCCCTGTTCTCAAGGAGCTTACGAAATCTAACAGGGGAGACAACGTTCCAATAGCTATATACAAACGAGATATATAGGGTGTCCCCAAAATTTTAGTGCAATTTTAAGATACTAAAGGTTTGGTAATTTAAAACTGCACTAAGACTTGAAAAAACTACTAAAGCTTTTAACTGTACTAAGAGTTCTGGGGACAAACTATCTACAGGATGAATTAGAAATAATCTTAGAAGGAAAGCAATAAGGGGGGATCACAAAAGGTTCACAAATAAAACCCAGTGCTGAAGAGCCGTTCCAAACAACTGAGGTAACTTAAGAACTAAACCTATCTATAAAGAAAACCACTCTACTATAATTAAGGAAAGCGATTCCCTCTCCAAACTAATTCGTCTCAACAGCTCTGATCAAATTCCACTGAATAACTCAGGTACTGAAGAAAAAGCTACGGTGTATTACCAGCACTAAAGAGAATCAACAGTGTCTATCTCCAAGATATCCATTAATCTGATAGAAGAACCTCAAATGTGGAGCAGGACCAAGGAGGGTAGGGAGGAGTACTAAGACATCACCCCGATGCTAAGTCCCAGGGCCCAGAAAATGAGCTGTGGCAATCTCTTCTTCGCATGAGGTTTCCTTTCTACGGTGGCAAGGGGGTAACCTGTCGTTACGGTTACTAGAAGCTGGGAGTGCTTTGGTGGACGCCCCCAAGCTTCTTCCCCAGCCTCCCTCCCCTCCCCTCCCCCACGACGAGGTGAAGCTCCGGGGGCCCCAGGTGGGCAGAACACCGCCTCCTCGCAGGGGAGCCCCGGGCAGTGTCCCCCCCTTACCCGCTCCCGTTCCCTCCCCCTCCCCCAGGCTCACCTCCAGCTTGTGATTAATCTGGGACACGGTCTGTGCTTTGTGGCAGAGCTGCGCGAAGCAGGAGCTCAGGCTGGTCATCTTCTGGCGTCCCTCGTAAGTGATGTCCGCCTGATCCGGGTCGATCTCGCCCAGGAGTAAGTCTACGTCCACGAAGGCCTTGTCAAACTCCTTCTCCAGCACCTCCAGCCACCGGAACATCGACACCCCCCCGGGGGGCACTCCTGAGGCGCAGGAGGCACCCCCCGAGACCCCGCCGGGCCCCGCCGAGCACTGGCCGCCCGCCGACATGGCGCTGCTGAGGGCCTCCCCCTAGCCTCTCCCGCCGACCCGGCCACCTGCCCGCGGGAGGGGAACAGCCGAGACCGAGCGCTCTGGGAGCGCGCCTCTGCCGGTCCTGCCTCCCTGTCCCCTCGCGCAGGTAACGATGGGAACCCAGCTCTGGGGGTGGCAAAGGGATGAAGCAGAGGTTGAAGCAGCTACGGAGGCGGAACTGGCTATACAGTGGGTCGGTGTCGCACCCCCCACCCCCCTCCCCCGTCCCCTTTGCGCACGCGCGGAAGCAATCCGCCACTGGCGCCGGAGAGGGAGGAGTGGGGAGGGGCAAAGGTCAGCGCCTAGCCTGTGATAGGCTTCTGACAGGGCCCATCCTCTCCGTGGCCATCTTGGGTACTGGCAAGTTGCGGGGTGGGAACTCATAGAAGAGTTGGAGGTGTTGAGTTGCGTCACTGTCTACGTGGGAAGGCATGGAGGAAGAGCAAGAGTGTCCACGTCGTGTAGGAGAGTAGCTTCCGTCCATCTGTTCCTCTGTCAGATCCCAAAGTGGTAGGGGCAGAAGGGGGCGCTGAGGCAAGAGTGATGGAGTACCTTGTGCGCGTGCGCAGTAGACACGTTTTTGTCCCTGTCTTGACGCCATCACACGTCTTCTCCCGCCCCCATGCTCTCCCCAGCGAGTCGGGATGTTCTTTAGAGTGCTGGACATCTGCCGAGGTGTCAGTCCCGGGTATCCTTTGCATCTTTTCCATTCCATCCCTATGCTTCCCTTCAGGCGGCACAGAGTAGGCACTTAGCCTGGGCAGCCGGACCGAAGGGTTACCCTGCCTCGAAACTCTGGGAATGCTCCCTCCACGCGGGATCGAGGGCTGCAGGAACGGGAGCATCACCTAATGACAGATAACCCACGAAGGTTGCACTGCCAGTGATCCATAAGCTGAGCTTAGACGCCCTCTTCCTTATTCATTCCTTTGGGGCCAGTTACGTGCAAGCCCACGGGTCATGGAATTTGAAACTGAAAGTGACTTGAGAGACTCGGTCCATCCCCTTTCTCCTTTTTTTTCAGATGTGGAAACTTGACTGCCAAAGTGGTGCCGTATATGCTTAGGGTCGCATAGGTAGGAAGTAACAGAGCCGGTATTTGAACTTAGTTCCTCTGATTCTAAAGAGGGTATTTTCCACTAGACCGCTTCTGCCTTCTACTCTGGCAGCGCTTTTTAGAACATGCAATGCTGCCTTTTCAGGAGCTATGGTTTGGTTTGCTTTGGTTTGGTTTCAGGAGGGGCACAGATGAGTCCATCCTTAAAGTAAAACATGTTAAAGCAATTCCTCTGCTCGTTAAAATAGAGCAAAACAAAAACTTGGGAGATCATCAAGCAAAGAGGTATAGAGAGAGAAGAGGTAGGCTCAGGATAGAGTACTTTGGGTTATCTATTGTTAGTGGACATGATCTGGATAAAGATATAGGAAAGGAGATCGAAGAGTGTCCAGATATTAGTCCTTAATAATAGCAGCAAAAAGCAAAGATGTGGATATGTTTCTTTTTCCTAGCTGCTTCTTTTTCCTGTATGAAACATTTCCTGATCTCCCTAGTTAGTTCCCCTCAACAAAATTATTCTGTTTTTACTTTGTACATATTTTATATCGACTTAACTGTGTGCATATTTTCCCACCAGGAGAATGTAAACTCTTTGAAAATAGAGACTGTTTTGTTTTTGTCTGGGACCCTTCAGAACCAAACATAACACCTTGTACATGGTACGCACTTAGTAAATGCTTGTAGAATAAATGATAATGGTCATCACTTTCCATTCAACTATCCATAACATTTTATAAACAAATTTATATTCTAAACTGGTGTTGCTCTTATATATCTCTTCAGAACAAGATTAAGTATTTGCTGGCAAAGATAGTTTCTAGGTTATTTTGGACTCGTTATTAGGAAATGGGGATAGTTTGTATCATGTCTCTTCTTTTATCTAATTGCCATTTTTCTTGGGAAATTGTTTGTTTGAATGAGATAGGCTAGAGTTGCCTCAAGTACATGATATATATCCTGATTTCTTCTAATTTGGTATTGATTTTAATCTTTGTTCTAAAAAGGTAATGGTTTACTGTATACAGACATAAGAAATGACTTATCTATAACAAATTTTTCCCTCCACTAAAATATAAATAATTTGTTTTTTAAAATTATTTTTAGGTTGCCATATTCAACTTTTCTCAACATTTTTTCTTTTTCTTTTTTGCGCTTAATAATATTTCATTTTTCCCAATTACATGTAAAGATAGTTTTCAACATTCATCTTTGTAAAATTTTGAGTTCCAAATTTTCTCCCTTCCTCCTATATGAAACCTTCTTCCCTCCCCAAGTAGCAAGCAATCTGATATAGGCTATACATGTACAATCATATTAAACATATTTCCACATTAGTCATTGCTGCGAAAGAAGAATCAGAAGAAAAGGAAAAAAACAAAAAATAACCAAAAAGTGAAAATAGTATGCTTTGATCTGCATGTGGACTCCGTAGTTCTTTCTCTGGGTGGGGATAGCAACTTCCATCATGAGTCTTTTGGAATTTTCTTGAATCATTGTATTGCTGAGAAGAGCTAAGTCTATCATAGTTGATCATCACACAATATTGCTGTTACTATGTACAGTGTTCTCCTGGTTCTGCTCACCTCACTCAGCATCAGTTCATGTAAGTCTTCCCAGGTTTTTCTGAAATGCTTATAATGAACACTGCAGCTTACCTGTCCAGGTTTTACATTACTTTTCTTCTCATATCCTGCTTTTTAATGACCTGGCCAACTTGCTGTTTTCAGAAATCAGCATTCCATCTCCAGCCTACTTGCCTTTGTATTCTGCTCTGCATTCTTGTACTGTGCTTCTTCCTCATCTCTGTCTCTTAGCAACTTTATCTTCTTTTAAAGTTCGACATAGATGCTACCTCCTATGGAAAGCTTCTTATTCCTTGGATATTAGTGCTCTCCCCTCTTCAAATGATCTTGAATTTACTTCTCTGTGTACAAGCTATAGTTTTCCAATAAAATGTAAAAACTCTTTGAGAAGAGGCTTTTTCATTTTTTCTTTCTATCCCCTGCATTTATCATAGTTCCTTGAACATAGAAGGAACTGAATAAATGCCTTTTAATTTACAGTGGCTCATAAAATTGTGTTTCTTACTGCATTTGGTTGCTTGCTGAGTCCAACTCTTCCATCTCTTTATTTGCTTCTTTAAGGTGAACCTGCAAACCATCCATCCATTTAGTTACAGCTCTCTTTTTTCCTTCTGGTACTATTTCTACAAAAATGTCAAGATTGAGAAGTAAGTCCTCTTATTGATCATTGGGCAAGGATATCACATTTAAAGTATCAACAGTTAAAGTTTGTAGAAGGTCTAAAAATTCTGACTCTTGACACCCTCTGTTCCCTCTTCTGTCATTGTCACTACAGAAGCAGAAGGTGCAAGCACAGATCCGAGGACCATTTTGTATTTCTCATTCATTCATAGGTTACCATAGCCAAAAAATTTGTCACTTTTTGGTCAGGGTGTCTTCTTCTTTAGCTGGGCTCATCCTTGGAAAGCAGACATGATCTGTTCTCGGGACTAAACACATAGCCTTTCTATCATGGAAGAAGCATTCAGAGCTTGTATTCTACTGATGTAGCTTTCTAGAACCTCCATACCACAAGGAGAAATTGGAATAGGACTTTTTGAGAGATCAAATATCGGCAGCAGTGCTCTTTGCTAGAGGTAATGCAATTTTTAGGGACTCAGGGAACATTTTTCAAGAGACCTGCCAGAGAGAAACATATCAAATGCTTAGGAAAAAAAAATCATGCATCTTATTGTTACCAAAAAAAGGCAACCAAGAAAATATCAATGATTAGTGAATTATATACCTACTTTCTTTTCTCTACAAAATCTCTATGAAAATAATCTCCATATGGACCAAGGATGTACTTGGTAGAGATCTAAGAAGGCATAAGTAAGGTTTTGTAGATGATATTCTACAGCAGTCCCTGTCTTATACAAGCCCCTTTTATACAAATGACTGAAAGATAAAGTATTCCATTGTGCTTCCTGTTTGTTGATTACTGTTTTTAAAGGCACATTTGATTTGATGGAGTAAATTACTGCCTTAAAGACTATCTTGCAACAAGAAGTCTTCCACATATATGTCAAAATGATTCCTCAAAAGGTGTAATGAAATCAGGTGTCCACCCTTCACCCAACTCTCACCTGTGGCTCCAAGAAGCTGTAGTATGGGCAGTGGCCATACCTTGGTAAAACTGTCTTGGCAGATGGACTAAGTCAGATTGAGGGTAACCAACAGGTCTCAAATCTGTCAGTGAGTTAAGGGGACCTCTACCCCCAAGTATGTGAAGATTTTCTCTGATGAAATGCGTAGATAAGAACGATTTGTTCCAACTATTTGTTGGCCATGAAGGTAGCTGAAGCAAGTGGTGTGGGGTGCTTAGAACTTGGTTAGACATCAGAGACACCAAAGATGTCCACTGAATCCCAGGCTATTGCCAGTTGTCTTTGATGACTCTGGAAGAGAGAATGAAGCTGACAATTTTGTGCAGCTCCACCTTACTTAAATCCAATTCACTTGCAAATCAAGACATCACCCATTATGTTATTGGTCTTTTTTGAAAATGAAAACCAAACAACAATTAACGTTGAGAGTCTTAAAACAGGGAGACAAAGTTATTCGATATTGCCATGGAGGATATTTCTTGCAAAGTCCAAATGGGAGAGGGTTTTTCCAAAAATGTTGAAGTCTCCCAAATGCTTCCACTTATAGATTACATGATACTGATTGAAGTAAACCACAGAATATTGCAGTCTCCTAAATGATAACCATAAACACTAAAGAGTTCACCCTATCTACATTTAAAAAAAACCAAATGGATACAGAATGCCTATTGTCCAAAAACTGATATACAATTGGACAGACAGCTCATTGATCTGATAAATCAATCTTGGATAATCTCTGCTAATAGACAATGAACTAGACCCAGAATTAAATGGGGGGAGCAGACTACATTATCTTTGAGAAGTTGCACAGTATTTTTAATAACTCCAAGCTTCACCCTAAAACCAAAGATTTACCTTTTAAAATCGGCATTTTTCCAGTTGTGCTGTATGGTGACAATTTATAGAATGCCACAGTCTTGTAAGAAGATTTAAAGTTGCTAGTCACCAAAAGGACAATGGAGAGGTTCATGGTGAACTTGCAGCATATTACAAATGAACTGCCTAAGAAGAATATGAAAGATGTCAACAGAGACCTGTAATACCTAAGAAAGACTTGGACAAATTTGTACAGTAAGAGTTGAAGGACAGCAGATGAATGGCTTCCATGCTCCATTGGTGACCTCATAGCAGGAGATCTAGATGAAAATCCTTAGCATGTTGGGTAGATCACCTATGGAGGATTTATGAGAAAACTTGGACAAAAGTGACACAGGACGATTACCATTTGATATAAGGGGGCTGTTATTTGTGCCATTGGACAGATTATTCACATCAATGAAATTACAAATCTGTTGAAGTATAGTTTTAATAAGTTTATAACATTCTTTAAATTTTCAGAATGCTTTAATATACATTAATTACCTTATTTAATTTTCTTAGTAACCTTTCAATGTAGGCAGTGCAAGTATTATTATTTTCACCTCATAGAAGAGGAAACAGGCCCAGAGTGACATCATCTATCTAGTAAGTGGTCGAGTCAGGATTAAAACCCAAGTCTTCTGGCTCTAAGTTCAGTAGGCCCAGTATTCTACTAGTTGTGAAATAACCCCTTTTTGGTATAATCCAACCGCCCTGTATAGGAGCTATTTCATCTTTATATAGGTGGAATCTAGAAATGACAGTACTAAAAACAGATGTAGCAAATGCATACAAATGGTACTTTATTGCTACTACACTGGTTGTGTGAAAATTCAGGTGTCTCAAGATGTTGCATTAGAAAGCAGAAACATGTTCTAGTGCTGCCATCTGTTGCCAGCACACACTGCATGCATTTATTTTAATGCCATTCTACTTTGGAATTTAATTTCAAATCAGTTCAGCATTTACTAAGGGTTTAATATGTGCAGAGAGCCATACTAAGAGTTATGGGAGAGCAACATTATTAGGGTAACACAGATTAAAAGGTTCTGAAGCTTGATTAAAAAAAATCTATAAAATGTATGTATCTACCATCTTCAATAGTGGTTTCATTAAACCATTGTTCAGAATTATGAAAGAATCAAAGGGTTGTAGGTTAATTAGAAGATTCCTGCATATATATATGTCATAGGTCAAGGAAACCACCATCCAACCCCTTTGAGACCCAGGGAGGTGACCATGGGGTCACAAAGCATGGCAAGTGTAAGAGGCAGGATGTGAATCCAGGTCCTCTGACTACAAAGACAATCCTCTCTAAATTGTTCTGTGTTGTTTACCCTCATGAATACTTTTTTTTCCTAGAAGACAATTGGAAAATACTACTAAGTGTGGTGAGCACTGAATAACATTATACTTATACACACACACACACACACACACACACACACAAATGGAGTTATCTTAGCAGACAGGAAAAGTGATTATAGTGAAGTCATTTATGAATCAACTGTCTTATGTAATCAAACTATTGACTAGTTAGACCAAAACTCAAAATCAATATCAAATTAGAAAGAGGTAGGATGAAAACACAGTGAGCAATTATAACATCTCCAAGCTAACTTATTCAGGCAAGCTGAAAAATAGGAAATAGATAAAGGAAAGGATATTGATGGCCACACACATTTACTTTGTGGTGGTTGGTTTTTTTTAAAGTCACCTAAGCTAGGAAACACTGAATCATCTTGCAAAACAGAGAAAAATAGTAGCTAGGGCAATATCAGTTTAGAATTAAGAGTAAGAAGTAACGATGTTTAGACTGATTACTTCCTCAGATGGAAGTTTCAAAGACAAACTAATTATAGGAAAAGACTGTGGGAATGGAGACATCTCTAGCATGAGAAGGCCACTGGAATAGAGGTTTAAAAATAGTAGTCTGAACACTTGACATACTAGCTGAACTTTGTACACAGTAACAATGTGGTATGATCAATTGTGGATGACTTAGCTATTCCCAGAAATACAGTGATTCCAAAGGACTCATGATGAAAAATGCTATCCACCTCCAGAGAAAGAACTAATGGAGTCTGAAAGCAGATTAAAGCATACTATTTTTCACTTTCTTTATCTTCCTTGTGGTATAGATGTGGGTATATATATATATATATATATATATATATATATATATATATATATATATATGGATATATATGGATATATGGTATATAGATAGGTATGTAGATATGGAAATATGTTTTGCATTATTGCATATATGTAACCTATATCAAAGTGCTTACTGTCGGGGTGGGTAGGGAAGAAGGGAGAGAATTTGGAACTCAAAGTAAAAAATTGTCAAAAATTGGTTTTTTACAAGTAACTAGGGAAAACATAAAATAATATTTTAAAAAATTCTTCATTAGACCACACCATGCCCTCCAGCTGTCATCTTCATAAAAAAAAGAAAAGAAAAGAAAAAAAGTTATTTATTTACTGTATCTCATCCGAGTCTTTTCTCCACTCTTTGTAATTTGGCGCATCACTTGATTTAAACTGTTCTCTTCAAAGTTGCCAATGAACTCTTAATTGCAAATTTTATGAACTTTTCTCAGTTGTTATCCTTCTTGATCTCTCTTCTGTTGACCACCTTCTTCCCTTGCATACTTTCTCCTCTGGAATTTTTTGACACTGGCCTCTCTTGGTTCACTTCTAAGCACTCTGGTGACTTCTTTTTAGCCCCCTTTCCTGGATAATCATCCATATCTGTAAGTGTACTCAAGGAGTATTTCATCTTTCATCTCTTTCTATATTCTCTTCCTTGATGACCTCATTAGCTACACTGAGTATAATTATCATGTCTATTCAGATGACTCATAGATCTATATATTCTAGCTTCATTACCTCTTCTGAGCTCTATCCCTGCATCACCAGCTGCCTATTTGTCATTTCAATTGAATAGGCATCTCAGACTCAACATGTCCAAAACAGAACTCATTATCTTTTCTCCCAAACTCATCCCTCTTCTGAGCTTCCCTTTTTCAAGGGTACCATCATCCTTCTAGTCATCCAGATTCACAGCCTCAGTGTGCTCCTCGTCTCTTCACTTTCATTCATGTGACATATCCAGTTGCCAACCATGTTACTTCTAATACCACAACATCTCTAGTATCTATTTTATTCTCTCTAATCACATAGCCACTACCCTAGTTCAGACCATCATCACCACTTGTCTATACTCCAAAGCTTTTAATTGGCTTTCTTGCCTCAGTTCCCTCCCTACTCCAAACCATCCTTCCCTGCCCTCCCTTAAAGGGAAAATATCTAGCATTGGAAATATTCAGCTCTTGACTCTCTGGCCAACTTTTCCACCTTGCCCTGTGGGGCCCCACCTTCTCACCCCTCCTCTTTTTATCTCTGTGTTGTCTTCTCTCATCTATAAATCCATGTCTGTTTCTAGATATATTTTTCGTTGTCCAAACCTGTGATTTTATTGGGTAGGTGTATTGGTAATTAAAGTGGGACTTTTTTTTTCCTACTGTTTTCTCTTTTAGAATGCTAAAGTAATCAAGTGCCTTTGATTAAGTCTTACTAGGTGCAAAGCCCCAGGCCCACATCCTTTTGCTATCTAGGTTTGAAGCCCCAAGCCCACACCCTTTTGCTGGTTACGGGTGAAGCCTTCAGGCCCTAAGAAGTGTATATAAACTCAGAGTTTAACATTTTGTTTGGGGTTCTCACTCACTGGAAGAGTATTGTGTGATTTGACCAGATGAGACTTTGGGTAGCCATTACTAAGGAGCCCCCCGACTTTGGAAAAAAAACCCAGATGTTGGTGCTTCTCTGGTAACTATGTATGTTGTGATTTAGTTAGAAAGAAATGTTGATCTGTTTATATTGTCTCCGTTTGTAATTTCTGTTTGTATTTGCTGTGAAGTTCAGGATGGTAGCTTTTCCTCCTGAACTAAGTGAATGATATATGTATGTTTGATTAAAGTGAGACTGTAAACC
This sequence comes from Trichosurus vulpecula, assembly GCF_011100635.1. Classification (NCBI taxonomy): domain Eukaryota; kingdom Metazoa; phylum Chordata; class Mammalia; order Diprotodontia; family Phalangeridae; genus Trichosurus; species Trichosurus vulpecula. The sequence continues at coordinate 147,207,226 of NC_050579.1, read as the reverse complement.
CCTTAAAGTTGTTTTCCTTAGAAAAGCAGATCAAAGAACCTATGCTGGTAGCCCTTCTGTGTGCTGGTGTTGTTGGTCTTACACAGCCACAGTAGTGGCAAGCCACATTGTTGTTACAGTAAGGAGCTCCAGGTCAGGAAATTACCAATGCAGATCAGCAACTATGCTCCAATTTATAGTCTTGGAAAGGCAATAAAGTGGAATGAATCTACCTGGCCCACGGATGATCAAATTCATGACTTTACCTTCATTAACATGTTTTGATCAAATGAACTGCCATATTTTACTGCGTAATCGTCACAGATTTTATGACAATTTTTGCCAAAAGTGGGGTGTGACCGTTATGTGACATTTTTTAAAAATTGTGCTGGTGTTACTTAAAAATAATTCATTACTAAACTGTCTTTGGTGCAAGATTAGGATGCATGGAATACTCATGAATATAAGTTACAATTGGGAAGATGCAAGTCTTACTATATCACATGACTTACTCATGCAGCTTTACCAGTGTGCCTACTCCTATTACCCCTATGGCTCTTCATTGGGTTGAGTGACAATACTGTTAATACTGCGGTGCTCTAAACAAGCCACAAAAGTAAGCTTTTGGAAATATACTGATGACGATGTGAATGTGCTGAGAATTCTAGGCTCAAGGCTCACAACGCATGAGAGATAAATGTGTATCCATATGCCACTGGTGAATACGTTGCTGCTCTGTTTACCTTTTAAGCTTCATGACAACAGGATTATACCATCTAATGATTGAGTCGAAAGGTTGTAAATCAATTTTTGGACTAAAAAAAAGAAAAGGGAATGACAATTACAGGGTGGTGTCGATTATGTGGTGAAATACAGTAAACAATGACTCTTTATATCTTTTTTTTTTAGCAAAAGAAAGAAAAAATTGTTTGTTTTCCCAAGCAATAATACTGTTATATCACCAGATGGCAGCAAAAGCCAGAAACTAATATTAAAGTTCTCAATCCGTACATTTTACAAAAGGAGTTGTGGCTTTTGCCATGGATCTGATTCAGCAGTTCTCAAACTTTTTGGTCTCAGACTCCTTTAAATGCTTAAAAATTATTGAGGATTCCCCCCAAAAGTTGTTGTTTTGTGGGTAATAGGTCTTGACATTTACTGTATTAGAAATTAAAATATCTTAGTATTACTATGAAATTAGTTTTGACCTCATGGACCCCTAAAAGGAATGGCCAGACTACATTTTGAAAATTACTGATCCAATTCATCCTTCAGCTTATATTTAAATTGCCCATGGGGCAAAGTCCAAAAGATTGTATATACACAATAAGGATGGTACACATAATTATAAATCCCTATTATGTACATGTCAAAGGGTACCTTTTGGGGGGGGGGGTTAGTGATTTTACTCCCTTTGAGCTCCTTAGTTAACTAAACTAGTTTCTAGAGTATTTGTTGTACCAATAAAAGTTTGTTAAAGCCTACTCATCCCTTCCCTGATTGCTGATATTTATACAATGATTCTGGCAATAAGGATGAAGTCTGTTAACTCCATTCTTAAGTATTTCAGGCAAGCAATTAGATATGGCCTACACTCTAAAATTTGAGAATACATGCCCAAAATGGTTGCTTTGGCACAAAATGAAGTTTTGGATCAGTTCATCTGGGATTCTTAGGAAAGTTGCTTTGCATAGCCCAAAACTTCCACTCTAAGTGGATGTATGGTATCTTCTAGATTAAGTAGTGTCAAATTTAAATAGAAACAGGAACTTCTAGATCATAATAAGAATCCTTGAAGACTTCGTATTGACTCAGAAAACCACACATTACCATTATCCATATTCTATTTTATCTATTTTGTTTATTTTTAAATTTTTATTTATTTTATTTTTATTTATTTATTTTGTTAGATATTTCCAAATTGCATTTTAGTCTGTTTCTGGCCAGTGAGAGAGTATTGCTGCAGATAGCCTGTGGAATACAAATTTATGCCATAATGAAATTCTTCAGTATTCTTCCTTCATCTAAAACTAAGCTATTTTATGTTTCTGTGGAACTGTTAAAAGCACTTTTCACCAGTGCCATCAATCATTGCTCTAAGATGTAAATTTCCCAGAGAGTAAGCCCAGCAATTCCATTGCTGCTTTTACTACAGAACTTCATCTCCTGTCTCAAACTCTGAAATGTTAGGGATTTTTAAGAAGAGGAATTGTTTTATATGTTGTGTTGTCCCCATTGCAATGACTCACTATGTATAGCTGGGGGAGGGGAGGAAAGGAGTTTCTCAACACTCTCAGGTGTTACATGAGCCAGTAAAGCCTAAAGTAAATTCTTTTTTTGATATCATTTTCTTTATTATTATGACAACAATCATCAACAAACACAAACATTTCAATCTACCAAGAAAAACAAGAGGCTTGAATAAGAAACTGTGAATTTCTGTTACATAGTTTATATTTTATGAAATAATATCTATCTATAACACTTAAAAAAGTAGTAACAAAACAGCTCCCAAAACTGCCTACTGAGTAACAAAAAAAAATTGTTGAAAGAAACTTATCTGAGCTGTTGCCATCATGCTTCTTAATTCTCAAGCAGACCAGAAACTATGGAAGAGGATAAAGTAAACTTCTAGCATTAAAGTTGAGGCCATCGACATTAGCATGACTATTCGTTTAGCTGGGGTATATGACTGTGAGTCACAGAATAAGAATAACTCAAATTATGAAGAATTTTAGTCACAAGTCACCCAAAGTCTAAGGTAGGTGCATAGTGGATGTGAAAAAGCTACAGCCTATTAGCAATAAAAAATTGTATTAAAGAAATAGTGTAAAAAAGGTATCAGCGAGAAGTGTGTCCAGAAAAGGAGGCTGTCTGGTCATGTAGAAAGAGCAAAAGATAACTGATGGACAGCCTTTGTGTTCCTTTGGTATCCATGTAATGTTAGGAGGTCTAAAGGAAGGTACCCAGAATATTAGGTAGAGCCTCCTGCCCCAGTGAAAGGTTTATAGATCAAGAATGAAGTTTCATAAGATAAGAAAGAATGCTCATTGATGAATTCATAAATCTATCAAAATAAAATTTCCTAGCAATTAACACTGTTCCTAATACAGAGCAGATGTTTAATGAATATTTGCTGAAGTCAATGGAACTGGGATAGAGGGTTACCTGATAATAACAGTCATTACAAGCATTTCTTCTAAATTCGTCTGACTTTGGCATGTTAGGATGGCTCAGATTTGTAGGATACCCTGATATCATTGATTTGTTGGAAGAGCATGTCCAACAAACCTTGCTTGATTTCTCATAGTTCAACATGTTACTTTCTATTCAAAAATAAATATTGGTCATACACAATTATTAATAGAGTGATATCCCATGACGTGGCTTTAAACATTTACATCTGAAGACCTATAAGACAAAGAAAGAATGTGTTTTAGAAGCTTCCCACTCTTCACTCATTTCTACCACAAAAATTTATCTTTTTCAACAACTATTTAGTTGGATTAAGGGGAGTTCCCATTATTATAATGGAAGCCATATAAGAGGGGTCTCTGTTTCCTTTCTGTATTGATCAACTCTGAAAACATTCTTCCAAAAGTGATATACCCATGCTGTTAGAAGCATTGCCTCCAGAGCCATCTGGCTTGGATCTCTTTTAGCCACACCTAAAAGACACCATAAAAAGTGAAGAAGTAATGATTTTTCTTTGACCATTGCAACCACTGAAACAGTTACCTGCTATTTCTATATTCACCAATATAATGCAGAGACCACCTCACAAAACGTATCCCTGTCCTCTTTAAAACACTTAGCTAAAGGGGAAGGAATATTCCCAGCGTCAGTCATAATTAGAGCAGGGCAATTTGGGTTCTGCCCAGGACACTGAAATTTGTAAGTTGCAGACAGTGCCTGAAATCCTTCAGCAACGCAAAAACAATTCTATTTAGCAACTAGCTGAGTGCAGCAACTACAAAAGAATACTTAATTTTAAAAGGTTTGATGAGCCTTCTCCCTCCCACAAACTATGGCCTAGGCAACCTCTTCCTCAGCCTGTCTCTCATTCTACCCAATCCCACAGTCAACTCACTAGGGGTATCCTAGGTCACATCTACTCCCCTTGGCAGCCAGAGTGCACCACTTCCCCAAGGTGAAAAACTTGCTAGTTGTGCTGGAAGGGCAAGAGTAAAGCAGGTCCTGCGGAGCTGTAGATGGCTTCAGATGGTGTCTGTATCTAATGAGTTCCTATAGTTACACGATTTCTAGAGCACAGCTGAGTTAAAGGATCTAGGGCTAGAAGGGACTGGAACTAGGATCTTCTATATCTAGAAGGGATCATGTAATTTACCCCCACATTTAACAAATCATGGGGTCATAGATTTAGACCTGGAAGTAACCTTAGTCTAGTCCAGCCTCTTCATTTTATAGACGAGGAACCTGAAGCCCAAGGAGGTTAAGTACTTTGCCCAAGGTCTCACAGTTAGAAAAAAGCAGAACCAGGATTTGAATCCAGGTTTTCTGACTCCAAATCCAGCGTACTTTCCATTGTTCCATAAGGAAACAGAGGCCTAGAGAGTTTAAGTGTCATATTCAAGGTCACATGGGGAGTATATGATACAATCAGAACTTGAACCTCTATTGTCTGACCTAAACCTAGTACTGTTTCCACTATGGCACATTGCCCCACTCTAGTTTTGCAGTGGTAAAGTGAAATGGTTCATGTCAAAGGCCAATTTGTCACTTGCCTTGTTTAATGATAGTAACGCAAGAGATTTCTGTAATAAAAATGGAACAATGCGTTAATGTTCTTATGTGGCACTATCTTAAAAGACTACAAAATAGGGCTGTCTAGGTCTGCCTAGGACAAGCATAGAGGACTGGTGGAGAAAGCAATGGCTAAAGGTGGTGCTTGAGCATAGGAACTGGCCAAAGATCGTGGAACCCCAAGCAAATAGAGCTACTGACAATAATTGAGTCTGCACTCTGACTCTTCTGTGTCTTGAACCTGGTTCATGTTTTTATTCCTTGACTCTCATTAAATATGTTCATCTGGCTCTGTCTCCAGAAGAAATGGTCCCCAGAAAGACACTGTTTAGATTGGTAAATGACAAATGCTGCCCTAGGGTGATTGGGCTTCAACTGTATTACCAACTGGTCTATGACACTTGTAATTCCATTAAAACAAAAGGCCTGTAGCTTTTTGTTGTGTGTGTTTGTGTTTGACTGTATGTCTCTATATCTTTGTGGTTTTAAAAAATTTCTCTCCATGTTTACATTTCTTTTTTCTCTGTGTTTCAATGTCGTTCAAACTGTCTTCATCCCTCCCTGTCTATTTATAACTGTGGGTCTATTTCTTTGTTCATCTGTCTGTCTTTGTTTCTCTGTGTGTCCATCCTCCTTGGCCCCTCTCTTTGACTGTTCTTAGTAAGGACCTAAAGTCTATTTTCTCATAATTATTAAATTTATTGAATAGTTTTTTAAAATGTTCCCAGACCTTTCAATCTTCATTTCTTCCTTTCTCTTTATTCCTGTATGTCTATTTTTCTGTCCATTCATCTGTTTTTCTCTGTATCCATCTCTTGGCCCGTTCTCCGTTAGCTAGTCTTAGTGGGGACCAGAAGTATATATTTGTCATAATCATTAAATTTATTGAATAGTTTTTAATGTTCCCTGCTCATAATTTAAATAACATACACATATACATAAATGTGTAATACATGTGTGCAATGCATATATGGTTATTGCACATTAAAGTTTGCAAAGCACCTTCCTTACAACAGCTCTGTAATGTGGGTAATAAAAGTATTATTATTCCTGTTTTAGAGATAAAGAAATTAAAATTTTTAAAATTTAATTTTTCATATTATGAACTTAAACATAAACATTTCAATTCACAAAGAACAAGAAAGGGGGCTTGTATAAGGAACTTAGAACTTCTATTATGTAGTTTTTAAAGAAGCACATATATATGTATACATAAATATATACACTTATATACATGTGTATGTAAATTTTAGCAAGGTAGTAACAAAAATGTCCTATTTGTATGCTTTTCTTCATTTTTTTGTTGTGTTGTAGGAGTTAATTTTTTTGCTACTCTTTTTTGTATATTGCTATCCACTAACCTACCATAACCACTCCCATCTTCACAAGCATGAACTAGTAACAAATATATAGTCCAACAAAATAAATCAACATGTTGGCTAGGTCTGAGACTGTATAATTCATTTTCTCTCTGTCAAGAGGTAAGAGGTATGTTTCATCACTAGTCTTTTGAAATCACTGTTTTTTGATACTTTGATTAGATCCTGAGGTCTTTCAACATTGTTCTTTTTCATATTGTTGTTATTGTCATCCAGTAAATTGTTCTCCTGGTTGTGTTCATTTCTCCTTGCTGTAGTTCTTATAAATCTTCCCATGTGTGTCTGAACCTGTCCTAGTGATCTTTTTTATGGTACACTAATATTCTATTACATTCATGCACTACAACATGTTCAGCCATTCCCCAATTGATGGGCATCTGTTTGGTTTCCATTTCTGTGCTACTACAAAAAATGGCTGCTATAACTAAATCTTGTCCACATGAATCCTTTCCCTCTGTCCTTGGTCCCTATGGCATATATGCTTAATAGTAGTATTATTGGGTCAAAAGGTATAAACGGTGAAGTTACTTTTTGTGTATACCCCAAAATTGTTTTTCAGGAAACTTAAACTAATTTATATATCCATAAACAGTGCATTAGTGTTCTTGTTCTCCCATAACCCCTCCAACAATTGCTATTTTCCTTTTCTATCATCTTTGCCAATCTGATAGGAATGAAGACAAAACTAAAAGTTGCTTTAATTTATATTTCTCTAATTATTAATGATTTGGAACATTTTTTATATTTTTAATATGTTTTGCTAGGTTGGTTTTCTTCATTTGAGAACTGCTTATTTCTATCCTTTGACTATTTGTCAGGAAAATATAATCAGTTCCAAGAAAACACAGCTAGTAAAGTATCCAAGCTAGGGATTTCTTTATTTCAAGTATATTGCACTTTGTATTAGTTTTGAACCTGGTCTTTGTCCCTGAAAAGCAAATAAATAAATGATTTTAAAATTCATATAAAATCATAAATTTGTAACAAGAAAGGACTTTAGAGGCCTTCTATTTTAACAAGAAATAGAAGAAGAAAAAGAAGAAGAAGAAGAAGAAGAAGAAGAAGAAGAAGAAGAAGAAGAAGAAGAAGAAGAAGAAGAAGAAGAAGAAGAAGGAGAAGAAGAAGAAGATATATAACAAATAGTTTAGGTCAATTTTTTTAGTATTTGGTTCTAAATAGAAAGAAAAAGATCCCAACCCTATTTTACATACCATATTTACTGCTTATACTACATTTGTGACATTGAGTAAATCATTTTCCTTCTCCACCTTTAGTTGGTTCCTTTGAAATATGAAGGCATAGTACTAATGATCCCCAAGATCCTTTTTGTTTTAAAATCAGTAAGCTTTCAGTCTCTCAGTAAACCTTTATTAAACATGCCAACCATGGTGTTAAGTATTGGGGATAAAAAGATAGCCAAAGAAAGTCCCTCCTTTCAAGGAGCTCACAGTCTAATAGGGGAGGGAACATATAAGCAAATATGTACAAACAAGTTATGTAAAGGATAAATTGGAGATAACAGAGGGAAAAGACTAAGATAAAAAGGGATCAGGAAAGGCTTCCTATAGAAGGTGGGATTTTACCCAAAGAGATCATAAAAATGGGAAAAAGAGCCACATGTACAAAAAATATTTATAACAGTTCTCTTTGTGGTGGCCCAAAACTGGAAACTGAAGGGATGCCCACAAATTTGGGAATGGCCAAACAAGTTGCAGTATATGAATGTAATGGAATACTATTGTGCTATAAGAAATGATGAACAGGCTGACTTCAGAAAAACCTGGAAAGACATATATGAACTGATGCTGAGTGAAGTGAGCAGAACCAGGAGAACATTATACACAGTAACAGTCATAGTGTACGATGACTAATTTTGATGGATTTAGTCCTTCTCAGCAATGCAAGGACCTAAAACAGTTCCAAAGGACTCATGATGGAAAATGCCTTCCACGTCCAGAGAAAGAACTATGGAGTCTGAATGCAGAGCTAAGCAGAGTATTTTCTTTTTTTTTGTTTTGTTTTTTCTTTCTCATGGCTTCTCCCATTCGCTAAAATTCTTCTATACAACATGACTAATGTGAAAATATTTTTAATAGGAATGTATATGTAGAGCCTATATCAGATTGCCGGCCATCTTGGGGAGAGAGTAGGGAAGGAGGGGGAGAAAATTTAAAACTTATGGAAGTGAATGTTTAAAACTAAAAATAAATAAACTAATAAAAGAAGAAGATGGTATTTTATCTGGGATGTGAAGAAAGTCAAGGAAGCCTGAAGGAATAGAAAAGGTGGGAGAGCATTCCAGAGCCAGAGAAATTGTCTAGAGTAGGGAGTTGGAGTGTCTTGTGTGAAGAATGGCGAGGAGGTCAATGTAGCTGATCACAAAATATTCAAGGGGAACATAATGTGTAAGAAGACTGGAAGGCTAAGGGGAGGGGAGATGTTTTGAAGGGCTTTGAATGATAGGGGATTTTGTCTTTGATCCTGGATGTAATAAGAAGCCACGGGAGTTTGTTGAGTAGAGGGGTGACATAGACCTGTGCTTTAAGAAGATCATTTTGATAGCTGAATGAAAGATGGACTGGACTGGGGACAATCTTGAGTCAGGTAGGCCAACTAGTAATCTATTGCCATACTGCAGGTATGATGTGATGATGGCCTGCACCAAGGTGATATCAATGGCAGAGAGAAGGGAGCATATGCAAGATTGGCAAGATTGGGTATGGGGGCCAAAAGAAAGTGAGGAATGGAGGATTACACTTAGGTTTCAAGCTTGCGTGAATGGGAAGGTAGTGGTGCCCTTGATAGTAACAAAAAAAAGACTGGAGTGGGGAGAGATAATGAGTTCAGTTTTGGACATGTTGCTTTTAAGATGTCTATGGGACATCCAGTTCAAGATGTCTAATGGAGAGGCTAAACTGGAGATTGGCAGAGAAGTTATGGCTGGATAAGTAGACTGAGAATCATAAGCATAGAGATGATTATTAAAGATTGTGAGTATGCTTCTTTTTCATACAATGATGAATATAGGTCAAAATTTTGTAAATATTGTCTTATTTGTAATTTAATAAAGAAGCTTGCTATTTAAAGGAACCCAGAAATGCCTCCTTTTGCAATACAACCCCCCTTTCCAAGTCCTTTTTAAAAAAATTAATATTTCAGCTCTAACACATATATTTTCTAAGTTTGGAATATTTGAATATCCAAACTTAGAAAATATAAGTATACCAGAATTATCCTGAGAGGAAAAAGAGATGATGGAAGAGAGGAATATATATGACAAAGAGAGGGATGGAAACAGGAGCAGAGTAAAGAAGCAAAAAAAAAGAAAGATTTGAGATGAAGAACAAAAGGGAAATGAGAGTAAGAAAGAAAGAGAGAAGGGAAAATATATTATAAGAGAGAGGAGCATAATATCCAAGAAACTATTCAAGAAATTGTCCCACTTGAAATGCTATACTGCCATGGATACCATATCCTCAGGGATTATGGTGGTCCCTGATCAAATATGCTATTAAAAGGTGGAATGACTATGAGAAAGAAAGCTGCAGTACTTAACATAACCTTCATGTTTATTATTGAATCTGTGATTTTTAGCTCTGGAGCGTACCATGTTGTTTCCCATGTGAGTTCACAGAACCTCAGGTTACTTTGGGTATCGTGACTCCTCAGCAGTACCCACCCTAGCACCTAACTCACTTCCTCCTTTATATGTGCTGAATTTTCCAACTTACATCTCTGAGATATGAGTTCATACCCTCTGCCTAGTGCTGAGGGCTTTAGTCATTAGTCTAGGATAGGGTTGTCTCATCTGTGTCTCTGTGAGAATAGAATTTTATTGAGAAATTACATTGTTCTGTGAAGAGTGATAATGGCAGTGGAGAAAGAGGATTGAGAGAGTCAGCCTCTTACCCTGTCTATTTAATGCATCTAGTAAACACTGGTGGGTTCTTGATGATGAAACCTGGTTCACAGACTGCTGGTATCTGAGAAATAGCTATCCTGATTGCACCTATTTGGAAGCCTGGAGGATAGTAAGTTATCTGGAAGTCCAAGAGATAGAGGTAAAGAGAGAAGGGGAAGGAAGAAACTGTATAGAAGCCAGAATCAGAGGAAATATTGAAAAAGGGGACAATGGGGCAGGGGAAGAGATATTTACAATTTAGGATACCAAGTAATTAAATACTTATGTTGAAAAAACTTTAAAAAAAACCCTTAAATTGTCAAAAATATTGCTCAAAAACCTCCTACAAAATTTGGAAATCCAGAAAAAGATACACCTTCCTTCATCCTAAACTGAGTCCTTTAGGTTACATCAGACTAACTAGAGAGTGAGTTTTCTTGCCTTTAGGGCTTGGAATTAAGCATACCACTGAGTAACTGCATTAAGAAAAATAATAAAACAAATGAAAAGATGGAGAAAATTGACTTGCACAGCCAGAGTTAGGGGAAACTTATTGCTAATTACTTATTATTAAGTAATAGTAGTAATAAATGTAGGAAAACACTCTGATGTTGTTCCATGGGCATTGTTCACACTTATTAATGAATAACCTCTCTTAACTTATAGACAAGAGAGCTAAAGAAGTGACTTTAGGGATCCTAAAGTTAATTATTACCCTCAAACTACTTTGGTTCATTTCTCTTAAATGTACAAATGGACCAACTATTGCTGGCATCTCAATTCTGGTTGCAGTAGAAAAATCAGGATTTGAAGGCCATTGATTTGGGGTGCCAAGTTAAAACTCAGTCAGTCCAAAAAGTAGTTGCTCATTATGAATCTATCTGGTAGAAATCCTGGCTTAACCAGCAAACTCTTCATGTTGGATTAGAATATATAAGCGTTAGGAAAACGTGGGTCCTTCTTAAGAATTTGATGAAGATTTTTTTTCCCAGTTGTATTTAAATTCACAATACTAAGAAGAAAAAGGAAGATTCAGCAATTGTTTGGTTAGAGCATTTGATATGAAAAGTTGAATAAGATCATTCAATCTTCAAAATGAATTTTTTAACCTGAATCTTGCCTTAAGCTGATAGCTGAAAAACCTCTCCTTCACTCTTCGTGTTATAGACATAGCTTGCTTTAAAAACAAACAAACCAAAAACCTTACATTAATCATCTCTTTAAATTCACAGAACACTGCTCAGAACTGCTCTCATAGTCTGCCACCCAATCTAAATTCTTCATTCACATTTTCCCATAGCTCCTAGTTGGGTTTAGCCTTATCTGAAACCAGAATTATCAACAGTGGTATCAGTTTACTGGTCATTAGTTTTAGCCCTTTCATCCCTAGTCAGTAACCTTTTGTTTCTCAGGTTATCAAACTTTACACATTTATTAAGCCAAACTTTCCCCTCCCCACTCTGTACCCAACAAATTTCTTGTAGATTAATTCTTTTAGGACACTAAAAGTAATTTATTCTTCTTACCATATAACAAATTTTTTTAAATGCTCTTGGTCATCTTGAAACTACGTTTATGGCCTTATGCATCCATCCACCCAGGAATTTTCTTAGCATTTTCATATAAATTAAGAAGCGCATAGGGATGAGGGGAAAAATACATAAAGAGAAAAGCAAAAAACAAAAAACAAAACAAAACCCAACAATCTTTGGAAATCCTATTTTTTCTCTTGGTTAGGGGTGGCTCACTCAAAATTAATTCATAGCTGGGAAAAGTGAGTCAGGTTTGTAATCTTTCCTACCAGGGAGGCTGAAGCCTAATAGATCACTCTAGCTCTGGAGTTCTGAACTACACTAAGGCTAAAGCCAATCAGATGCCTGTCCTAAATTTGACATTAATATGGTGAACACCCAAAGGACCACAAGATTTCCTAAGGAGGAGTTTCGAACAGGTCAGAAATGAAGCATGTCAAAGGCCCTTTGCCTATCAGAGTGGGTTTGGACTGTGAGTGATCCACACACTTCCAGCCTAGGCAAGTAGAAGTGGCCCAGTCTTAAAAACAATTCATAATACAGAGCAGGCAATTTAATTCATTAAAATAATCACAAGCATAATGGGTTATCAATATCTATACATGTTCTAAAGAATATGTTGGTTCTTATAATTTCCTGGTAAATAATTTGAACAGCCTAATATAGTATTGATCAACCAGATAGAGATTTTAATGGTTTGTACATATTTAATATACAAGCCAATCAGCTTTCCATTCTAATCTAAAACACATTTTTGAGTAGGTGTGTATGTATGTATATATACATATACGTGTGTGTGTGTGTATGTGTGTGTATTCCATTAAAACACTGTGCCAGGCACCAGGGAAACAAAGATTTGTGGAACTGGTCAGCAGCCTATCTCAGAATATAGACACTCCTACTCTTAATATATGCTCTGATTGAAGTCAGATTCTCCATTACCTTATACTGTCTCATTACTACACCTTAGTATAATGGAGAGGAAAGTATTGAGGTTCCCTTTATCCTGAGAGGACCCTGAGATAATAGAAAGTCTGATTTCATGGCTTAAAGAGTGTAGAGGGTACATGTCA